>NC_048422.1:751770-753207 GCF_013103735.1 Etheostoma cragini
GGTCCCCTAATACTGTATCTGAAGTCTCTTTATATAGACCTTAGTGGTCCCTAATACTGTATCTGAAGTCTCTTTTATCAGTCCAGGTTAATATGGAGTGTTGGGATGATACACAATAACATTAAAAACAGTTTTTGTCAATCTTAATAATTATTCGCCAAAACAACCAAGCAGGCTTGTGTTATTGCACCATCTAAATTTTCTCCAAGACTATGAACCAAAGTCGTTATGAGATACCTTAGAACCCGTCTGGAAGGGCTCGCTCAGTACTTTTCTTATCACCAGTGTACAGAACTTCAATTCTGCAAAGAAGAGCCAGTGGGTTGGGTTTTATTGGCCTCTAGGTGGAGCCAGTTACACATCTCAACAGGTGCTCAAACCAGTGATCCCCACCCCCACTCCAATAAACCTAATGGACATTGTACATAATGTACATACCATGTATTGCCAACTAATGCATTGATTAGATTAGAAATGGCCCAATATGTTTTAATTTTACATGTATTTATTGGCACAGGCTCAGCTGACTGTTCCTCAGCAAGCAGGTAGTGGCAGATATTTCTAAAATGAAAAATATGTTGAAGGTCCAATATGCAATATATATACTGTAATTGATCCAAAAATGACCCCAGATATTAAGGAAACATAAAGTTGAATTATTAGCTTTTCTGACAACAATGCTAATGCCAGTATTTTCTCCTTTTAGTAATTTAAAAAAGGTATCACAGTTAAACAGCTCTGAAACCACATCAGCCACCACGGTTTGTCCAGGCGAGAGTCGTTCCCTCTGCTCTTAAACTGAAAGTTGAAGCTGAGATTGACCAAACGAGTGAACGTGGCATTGTATTCTCTGTCAAGTTCAGCAACTCCATTCTTCTTCACAACTGGGAAGATGTTAGGATTTAGGGGGATTTTGAAGTGACAATCAACCCCGCTCTGGAGGTAGAGAAATATCCTATTTCGCGGATTGAGGATTTGCATCACTCTCCGGGGGGATTTATTGAGGATTTTTTCGCATCGCTGTCCGGGGGGCTCTCTTATCATGGTGGACAGGTTTTTGTGTCCCTGTGAACCTGAGGGCTGTATTGTCTGGAGCTTTGTGCTTCTGGTAGGGTCTCCCTTGGCAAAATGGTCTCAGGTGAGGGGGTCAGACAAAGAATGGTTAAAAAAAAAAACTATGACTGAATGAGGTAGAGATGGAGTGACCCTGCCTGGAGGAACCCCAAGACCCCCGTCTGGAGCCAGGCCCAGAAGGAGAGCTATCTAAACCAGAGCGGTGATTTTCTATAATAAACACCATGTTCAAACATAGGAATGCTCATAAGTGTACGTGGTACCAGAGCACCCTAGACCTAAGGTCAATGATCGATTTTCTGATCGTTTCATCTGATCTAAGGCTGTATGTTTTGAACACTCGGGTGAAGGGGGGGGGGGGGG
>NC_048422.1:753217-776228 GCF_013103735.1 Etheostoma cragini
TGTCAATTGATCACCATCTGGTGGTGAGTTGGGTCAGAGGGTGGGGGAAGACTCTGGACAGACCTGGTAAGCCCAAACGCGTAGTGCGGGTCAATTGGGAACGTCTGGAGGAGGCCCTTGTCCTTGTTTTCGGGCATTCCTGTGGAGGCTGGGGGCATTGAACCTGAGTGGACAATGTTTCCATTGCTGAAGCTGTGGTGGGGGGCTCTGGTCTTAGGTACCTTGAGGGGCGGTAACCCACAAACAGTCTGGTAGACACCGGTGGACAGAGAAGCCGTCCGACTGAAGACTCTTTCCAGGATTTGCTATTAGTTGCAAGGTACCTTACAGCCCGAAGGGCTGCAGCCTCTGCCGTGACAGAGGCAAAGCAGCGGGTGTGGGAGAAGTTCGGAGAAGAGCTGGAGAAGGACTTTCGGTCGGCACCAAGGTGCTTCTGGAAAATCCTTCGCCACCTCTGGAGGGGGAAGCGGGGAACCATCCAAGCTGTGGACAGTAAGGATGGGACGCAGGTGACCTCAACTGAGGAGGTATTGGGGTGGTGGAAGGAGCACTTTGAGGAACTCCTAAATCCAGCTGACACATCCTCTGTGGTAGATGCAGAGCTGGAGGATGATGGGGGATTGGCGTCGGTTTTCCTGGTGGAGGTTGCTGAGGTAGTCAAACAACTCCACAGCGGCAAAGCCCCGGGATTGATGAGATTCATCCAGAAATGCTGAAAGCTCTGGGTGTGGAGGGGCTGTCTTGGCTGACACACCTTTTGCGTGGACGAGATTTTTTTTTTTTTTAAACGAAAGGTAGAAAAACTTCTGCTCTTCCGGTAACATTAGCTGTTAGCAGGGTTAGCATGGCAGCTTTAGGCATGACCAGTTGGGATTACTTTACTGGCAGTGTCAAGTGTTTTTGCGAGGAACCAACTCGGGTACACTAGCTATTTAATTCAACGTGAGTACACAGATGTTGAAATTACAATTTTTTACACAGGTCTCAGCTGTAAAAGAGACCTGTATCTCAGTGTGATCTTTCCCTGTTTAATAAAGGTGAAATAAAAATACTGTGCAAGTTAACACATGTCAACTAGATTTTTATTTTGAAGGTCTCGACCAGAAGTGGCAGTTGTCATCTTAATAGACCTCCACTATTGGCCAGAATCCAGGACAGCCCAGCGTCTAAAGCTCTCTCACTTCAGCGTAACCTGGGAGGCTCCACCACTGAATCCCCACTCTTACAATGAAGCTTGACTTGAATATCCTCTTTTTCATCATCAGCACCGTCGAGGTCACTCTCCTTCTGGAATATTGTCCAACTCCTTGCCAGTGTGACTGGGACGTCTACAGTGTGTCCTGTTTTGGAGCTGAGGTCATGCCAGTTTTCCATTCCAGCACACATGAGGTGTAAGTAACCACGTTCTTTCAACTCTGATTTTCGTTTGTGACTTTATGTTGAATTTAGATCAAAAGGTCCCAATACTGTTTATTTTTGTTTCAGGTGGCTTGTGGGGACCAAACTTTCTTCTATCCCCCAGAATGCATTCGCCAGTTTGGTCAACATTTCTCACATGTAAGAGTTTCTAACCCTTTCCTTTCAAACCCGGCTAATTGGCAAAAACAGAGAATGCCACTTACCAAAGAAAGCCCTCATACCTCCACCCAGGCTGCACAACATGCTGAACAGCACACTGGAAGTCCTGACCGACTGTAGACTAAAATCCCAATCACTGTACAAAGACATAAAGACTTCTATAATACTTTTTATGCTTCAAAAGCAAAACGAAACATGGGATCAAGACAATCTAGGATGGCAAAACCCACCAAAGTTATAACAAAAAAAATCCTTCACTGGTTTCAAAATGAAGTTTTTGCATACGAGTCTGAGAGAATGACACCTTGAATTACCACCTCAGTAAACATTTTCATAATGTGTTTATGATCTCAATCGCTACCTTCTTCAACTCAGCATGATTTTCATTTAGTAAATCATGGTCCCATTCATTTTTGAACAGATGATGAGGCAGGGGGCGAGTTTAGGCGTGACTACACAGCGACCTTGTGTGAGAACTATCATTGTCTAGCTTATAACAGCCTGCCGGTTGGTAACGTGAAACAAACAGCAGTCTCTGATGTTTTGTTGACCCACGCATCCACCCTAACCTCCTTCCTACATGGATGTTCCTCGTCTTCACCTTCCCTTTGCTCCCATAATCACTGCAGCTGCTAGATGCACTATAACGTAAACACATGACTTGAAAGCTGTCAATCAAACTCTGTACCCTGGCCTCAGTTGGTAACAGTACAATAGTTATTGGGGGATCTGAATCCTATATTTGGATCTTTTAGACCCTCCCCAGTGTTTATATATATTTTTAGTTGGACTCTGCCCTTGTCGTTGCAAAACCTGCACCAATAGGAACCCTTTAAATTCCTCACTACCTGGTCATTTGTGTGGCTGTGGCTCAGAACGTAAAGCGGTCGTCTACCAATCGTGTGTGTGTGTGTGTGTGTGTGTGTGTGTGTGTGTGCTGTAGAGTGCTTTCAGTGGTTGTTAAGACTAGAAAAAGGGCTGCATAAATGCCGTCCATTTACTTTTTGTCCACTACTCAGCAACATTGCAACCAGTTAGGGTAAAAAACTGGAAAATACATTAATTAGTTTATCTAGTACTATGTCTCTAATTCAAACAAAATACCCAATAACTACACCAAAAGAAGAAGTTGGATATTTCCTTGCAAAAAGGACATGCCAATGCTTGCATGTTTAGCTAGCCTTACCTGTAATTACTCAGTAATTATTTATATTATACCTTTAAGGATTAATTGCCATTGTGGGACCACAACCTGAAAGTTAGGGTTTAGATTTTAAGAATGCTGAAAGTGATAATTTACCTACCATTAACTAAGTATTGCTTCAATATTTAAAGCTGAATATCCACATTATTGTGTAGCATAATTGCTGCTTGTGGGTGATTTTTGTGTCCCTGGCATATTTATTTTGTCACAATTAGGCTATTTGACATCAAAAGAAACATAAAGATTATGAAAAAAGTAAAGGAACCAGGCAGGAAGTCTTCCACAGCAACGGGACCCTCTCCAGACTCTGTTGTACTCCCCACAGATCGGCTCCATGAACTTAACTTCCACTCTTTTCCAATGCGTGGTTTGGCTTGGCTCAACCCAACTCACTTTTGGTACTAGATCCTTTTTTCTATTTTGTTTTTCACTGCAGATAGTACCACCTTCTTAAAGGAAGGTCGCCTCATCGGTAGCTCTGTTCACTTCAATGACGTATGACTAGATAAGCAGGCACCAAGGTAGGAAGGTAAACAATTTATCATACAGATTCATCATAACAAATGAAAACAGATGTGACAGGCTTTGTTCAAAGTTTACACAGAACAAGTGACTCAATGACAGTTTTGTGGGCATTCCCGAGGGTAATGAAGGAGAAGATATAGGGAAGTTTTTAGGTGAGTGGATTCAGGAACTGCAGGGGATTTAGAGACAATGTGAGGCTGAGCGTGTACACAGAACCGCCGGCCGGTGGCCCCAGCTGGAAACAGACCCAGGACCGTTCTGGCAAAATTACTGAGATCTTCAGAAAGAGAACTGGTACTGCATGAAGCAAGAAGCAAGGTAAAGCTAACCTGGCAGAGTAACACCATAATGCTACTTCCAGACTTCTCCAAGCCACACAGATGAAGCATAACAAGTTCAAGGAGTCTTGGGAAAAGCTCCATGAGAAAGAGATTCAGAATCCTAAATTAGAAGTAACTTGCCCAACACTGGACATTTGGCTGATACATTTCCCAGTGTTAGCAAACGCTAGCTAGTCTGTTAACATGAAATGGTCCGAAGATTTTGGACTGGGATACATTCTAATTTATGTCAGATTTCAGGGACACAGGTTCCAGATTATTTTTCCCGGGAGATGGGTCGGACGTAACCAGGATGGATAAGCACATAGGAACCTGGGTCCAGACTGGTTTACTGACAGCCAAACTTAAAAAATATATATTTTAAGAGGATGGAGGATTAAAAGGGTGCCGTCAATCCAAAAATGGGCGTGTGAAATGGCTAGGCTGGTGGCGTTTAAAAAATTGTTATATCAACAATTTGCCACATTGTATGTCTAGAAAATGGGTACAGCACCTAAGCTTTCTTTAGGGCTCCTAGGAAGGTTTGTGCTGGGGAGAGACGTGTATGATGGGCTTGTGTTGTTGTCATTTATACATATATTTATTTGGTTTATTTTCTATTTTGTTATTATTTTGTCAAATGGTCTTGAATTTTGTAGCTACTGTACTCTTAACTTGTTTTTTTTTGGGCCCCTTTGACAGTCTGTTCAAGATGGTACCATTGTGCCTTTAATCCTCCCCGATTCGGGAGGCAGACACCGTCACCACTTTTAAGAGTAAACTCTCTTCTTTGATAAATCTTTTAGTTAGGGAGTGAGGAGTCACAGCTTCTGCCTAGACCGGCGGGGGAGGGTGTATAGCTGCAGACACAGCACCCCTTCTCTTCTCTGCTTCACTTCATAGTCGTCAGATTAATTCACCATATAATCAATGATACAAGGGAGGGCAGACAGGGCAACTACAGCCCGATCCGGCAAGGGAGAGTTCTAGCCCAACCAGGCTCCTCTCTTTAACATGTCTCTCTTAGTTCTGGTGTAATAGTTTTAGACTGCCGGGACTTCCTTTGACACACTGAGCTCCTCTCTTCTTTAGCTTTCCATTTGTGTGCATCCATGTCCCAGAAATGCTTGTTACTAACCTAGGTACTAACCTAGGTACTAACCTAGCTCTGGGGGGTCATTCCCCGGAGTCCTTATTTTCTTTTTCCCCCAGCATGTTTCCTTGGATCAGGGAGGCTCCAGAACCCTGGTTGCAGCTGTCGCCGTGGTCCTGCTACATGTTCTGCGGTTCCCTGTTACATCCCGCTACACTCTGCAGTGCCTTAAGGCCGTGCCCAGCTCTGTCATCAACTACAACAAACTACCATTTCTAGTCACTGTTCCATTATCTTTTACTGTGGTTGTTATGGCCACTCTTCATCTCAACCCCAACCTGCCCGTCAGACTACACCTACCAAGATCCTGGGTCTCTCCCAGGTTTCTGCCTAAAAAGAGTTTTTCCTTACCACTGTTGCACTGGCACTTGGTCTGGAGGGAACTACTAGAATTGTTGGGTCCTTGTAAATTATAGAGTGGTCTAGACCTGCTCTATCTGTAAAGTGTCTCAAGATAACTTTTGTTATGAATTGATGCTTTAATAAAATTTAATTTAAATTTAATTGAATAATTTACTTATAGTCTCATGGACACATGACAGTGATAGAGGTGGGAATACTGGATACAACCGGTTACAGCCTTTTCTGATTGGTCAATGCCTTAATTGGTACTTAACTCTGTAGTGGTGCAAAAACAATACCTACAGTCTATTTTATTTGTCCACAAGGGGGCAATCAATGACCATGCAAGAACCTTAACGTTGACCTTTTGAACATTTTTAATGTGAATAATGTTCATTTGACCAGATATCTTACTTAAACCTCCTCTCTGAATTTTAGGTTCTTTGAGTACAAGGTGGGAAACATACAGATTTGGCACAGCAAACTATGACATATTTTACCTATAAATTGCAGGTCTACAGCCTACATTCGCCAAAGCAACAAGCCATCAGTGAAGCCATCAATATTTAATAATTGCGTGTTGTCGGCCTCTGTCACTTGTGGAAAATGGACACTTTAAACACTTTCTTGAAGTTATGGATAGTAAGTACACATCCATCTCTAGAAGAACAATTTCTGAGAAACGGATACCAGTGTTGGTAAAGAAGGTCAAGTTAACTGTTTTGGAGGAGCTGAAGACCCAGTCGTCTGTGTGATTCAGAACTGATCTCTGGTCTGATTGCAGGCTTCGCTCCTTTCTTGGAGTGACTACCCATGTGTGCTACAAATCAAAGGATTCTTTAGCACTTGTATCCTACTTGCTGGATTGTGTTAGCATTACAGGCAGACATAACGGCGAGCAAATTGCTTTTGCCACAGAGGAATCTCATATCCGTTACATCATCACAGACAATGCTGCAAATATGAAATACACTTTCCCAGCTGTTATGCCACAGCAGCAGTCTGATGACAGTGACTGTGACGATGCGAGTCTGGTGGGTGGACATGGATTCAGTGGAAGGCCCAGTATTACCCTGGTTATCAGGTGAACGTCTTTCCTGCTTTGCCCCTCTCTGCAGTTAGTTGTGAATGACAGCATAAGGGAGGCTAGGGCTGTCTCCTGCACCACAGCCTAGACATCACGGTTCACAACTCTGCTACATAGTAGCTTACAATTCAGGGACAAGTTTGAGACTATTTTTGACACTAATAAGACTATTCCAGCTGAAAACAAAGCTGGAACAGCACTGTCAAACAAGTACAGGCCCTCAGGTCTAGACCACAAAGCAGTGGAGGGAATGTGCAGAACTGAATACAAGGATGTGGTGTTTGGAGCTTATGAGTGGAACCAGCTGAAGGAACTGAGTGCAGGTCTTGCACCATTCTCAGATGCAACAGACCTGACAGACGAGAGAAATCAGTAACCATTAGCATGGTGGTTCCAACTGTCCTGGTCTTAAATAAACATATTCTCAAGATGGAGGAGACGTGAAATCATCCATCCATCCATCTTAATCCGCCTATCCGGTATCAGGTCTCAGGGGCAGTAGCTCCAGCAGGGCACCCCAAACTTCCCTTTCCCAAGCCACATCAACCAGCTCCGACTGGGGGATCCCGAGGCGTTCCCAGGCCCGGTTGGATATATAATCCTTCCACCTAGTCCTGGGTCTTAACTAGGGAGGCGCCCAGGAGACATCCGTACCAGATGCCCAAACCACCTCAACTGGCTCCTTTTGTCGCGAAGGAGCAGCGGCTCTACTCCGAGCTCCTCTCGGATGACTGAGCTTCTCACCCTACCTCAAAGGGAGACGCCAGCCCCCCTCCTGAGGAAACCCTTTTCGGACGCTTGTACCCTGGAATCAGTGCCGGCCATTAGTCAAGGCCGTCTGGCAGGCTTTGGTGAAAAGATTCTCTGGGATCTTAAAAACAAACATGACCATAGATATTGGATCTGTACTTTTTGGCTACCATGCTGGATCCACAGTTTGACCTGAGCTGGGTCGATCCGGATGTTACCAATGGGGGAAATGCAACATCAGTGAAGAACTTCAGAGATGAACTAAAGAAGACACTGACAGGTTAGCAAACCACTGCAAATCTAACTATATTTTTAATCTCTATGTTTGTTTTTTGTTGTCAGATACATCTCTGATGATGATACCATAAAACATCTTGAGAGGCATTCTTTCCACAACCTGTCCAGACTCACCCACATGTATGTAACCTTTGAGCATTGGAACTTGATTGTAATCACAAAGGAGCATCCCGTCTATGTCACCATTAAAACGCAAATGTACAAATTCACAAAGCAAATTTGCAAGCAAATCCACGTGGAATGACGATCTGCTTCGTTTCAAGGTCCAATTTACAAAAGATAATGTGCTGATGATAATACGGCACTAACACACCCATAAAATTTTAAGCTGAGTGCAGTTTGCCCATTTTTTAATCATATTGCAATGAAGAATCCGGAAAATGTTCTCATTGCACCAAAATTAGTAGGCAGAACAATAGCAGAGAGAGAAAAATAAAAATGACCACACAATTTGTGGATCCAACAATTTCTGCATCAGGTCCCGGTGTTCAGGGGGACACATTAAGACATTATTCATGAATCAGCTAGGAAAATGAAAGCAAAGTACTGTAACAGTCTAGAGCATAAATATAGAATAGAAAAAATAAAATACTGTAACAATACTAAAAATGTAAAATATAACAGGTTTTACAGTTGGAAAGCTGTACAGGTTTGTCCAGGATGTGCACAAATACTGATCAAAAGTTCCCATATTCTAGAGAATATGTGCAATGAACAGGGATAAAAGTTTAGGATGGGGGCGGGGGCATGTCATTTAGACTCACCAGGCCTTGTTAATGCCCACTGCAGTCAGCATTAAATCAGTAAGAAGTTGTATTGGCACTGAAACAAGTTCCACTAAAATAACACATTAATATGTGTAATGTAATAAAAACTACACTTTTTCTTGAGGTCACTCTTTTTTCAGTGACAATTTTTTTTATGCTGATAGTTTTTTAAAGGACTTTCTATCACTGTTTTTGCGTGGAGGGGGAAACGAGAGTGATTTACATAGAATCTGCATATCAGAAGGCCAACTGGTAGTAACGGATGGATCGAGTCTTTTCCCATAATCATTTCCTTGAAAATTAGTATAAATACAAATACATATAAATACAAATAAATGTAATGTATGATAAATGTATGGAACATTTCAAGTTTTTGCGAAATATTACAATAAAGGAGTTCACACCATAAACCTCCAACACAAGATTAGTGTATATGCTGATGATATTTTATGGTAATTACAGGATCCCTCACTGTCGCTAAAAGAAACAAGAAAATCTCTAATAACACTAAACTGGAACACGCCCACTAGACTCACGCTTTCAGAAGATGCATTGGATTCTGCAGAACAGAACTCATCACTTTGCTTTTCTACTATTACCTGACAAATCATACACAACACATTGTTAGATGGGTTCATCCCCAACCAGAATGCCCTGGATGTTCAGGCGGTTATCCAGTGGACGAACTGATCCAGACTAATGAAAATAAACGCATGGACAAGGATCTCCGAATCCTGCTGAGACATCAGTCCTTTAACCCTTGATATATTCATAAATTGATCGTAGACTAACCTTGTAATATTAATAATAATGTGAAAATCCAAATTCAGAAAATGAAAATCAGCAGAGTTTCCCTTAGGTTATCAGGTGACGCTAAGGCAAGCAAGTTTGGTTGGCACTGTACTGCCAAACGCTAAACATGACATTTTTGCCTACTAAAATGTTCAAATTAACTTAACTGAAATGAGATTAGGATTAAGAAAACACACCATGAGAAGAACAAATGAAACCTGGACGACACCCCAAAACACGTTCAGGTATTTTAATGTACACAGTGCCGTGGATATGTCTTAAAGCAGACTTGAAAACATAGAGAGAAGGTTGCCAGGCTCACTTCCCCAATAATTTCCAAAGAGTTGGATGTTTTTCTGCAACCAGTGGAGTTTCCTCCTGCTCGCCATGAGACAGAATGCAGGTTTAACCCAGCAGCTATGTCAATTTTTGGTTTTACAGTCTATGGTGATATGGAGAGAAAGAAAACGGAAGATTATCAAGGAAAACATCAGAATTCATAAGGAAATATTAAAATAGAATAAAGTGAAAAGTTGTAATTCAATGGAGGTTGGGCTGCAAAAAGATTTACATGCAAATGAACAATAATTATATTCATAAAATCACAAAATTGGCAAATGATCACGAACAGAAGGAACAAAAATAGACATTTGTTTGCAAGCCCCCCCTCCACCATCCCATATGATTCCCCCCCAAGAAGCCATTTTTGTATTTTTGTAGTTAATACTTGCATTTCTGATTAAAATAGAATAAACCAATTTTTTATTTCCGTGAAACAGTTTTCAGTGCCATTACCTATTTAATTGCCAATGCAACTTTTTCCAAGCGTTTCAATGCCAAAGTTTCCTTTTTCCCTTCAGATATAACTGTCAAATCTTATTTTTTATATTGACAACAGCTGTGTTACCATTCAACTATCAAAAAAAGTTTTAAAATGTGACAAAAAATAATATTAAAAGAGATCAAGAATCATTTAAACTGTAAGTCAAATGTTTGAGTCAAAAATACAAGATTGTAAAGTCTGGTGTGTGTGTGTGTATGTGTGTGTGTGTTTGTCTGTCTGTATCGTGTGTGTCCACCAGACAACTAACTGGTATTAAAACGCTGTCATACATTGACCAAGAGGCGTTTAAAGATCTACCTAATTTAAAGTACCTGTAAGTAACAAACTTTCCTTTGCTCATTTATTTTCTCCTTGTATCATATCACATATCACATATCACATTATCCTATATCCCCATAACAGTGGCTAACTTTTCTGATGCAGTGCTGTTCCCGTTTCCTGCTGTCTCCATACAGTGGGATCACCAACACAGGTCTCGCCTCCTTTCCTGGGCTCCAATATATTCAGTCCAGCCAGGAGGATTTCGTTTTGTACGTAGCATTTACATATGCATAACTGGAATGACTTTTGTTTGCTAAAATGGAACTGGTGTCAAATATTTCCTGTTTCTACCTTTCTGACAGGGAGATAGTGGACAACGTCTTCATACAAGTTATACCTGCTAATTCTTTCACCGGAATATCTGAGAATGCTCTTACCATGTAAGTAGGGTTGATAGTTCAACAGTGACTTATGTCATCTTAGACTCATTGGCAATGACTACGTTTACATGCACATGCTAATCCGGTTTTTGCCATTATTCCGAAAAAGACAACATTCCGACTAAGCTGTCTCCATTGCTAATGAAATGAACATTCCACTAAGATTCCCGTTTACATGTAGCGGTGCAAAATAGGATTTTTTACAAAGTTTACAAAGCAGAGGTGGCACGGCCGGGTTAACAAGTCCATGTGCCAACAGACCCCCCCGAACCTAAAGCAACAATTGCAAAGTCGCAAAGGCTACACAAGCGTGTGTAGCCTGTACATCCATGATAACCAATCAGGTGTCTGCATGGCTCAGTGGAGATAGATATATTTACAATAACCTCCACATTCATAAAATGCATTTAGATGTTTAACAGAACTTTTTATAATGAATATTTCACAGAACTTGGTGGCTACACAGTAAGTATTTAGTGTTTCAATATATAGCCAATCAAATACTGCAACAGTGACATAAAGCGGACAGCTAGGGAGCATTAACTTAAAAGCAGAGATTATTTCTAATATGCTAAAAATGTGAAATTATCACAAGGCAGTTGGTGTGTATGGAGTAAAAGTGTAACCATTGGCTACACTGTTGCATGTACTTCAAAGTCAAGATCCTGGCTATTGTTATTGATTATGTCACAATTAACTACATCACCATTTTATGTTAATGCACTACTATGTATTCTTGTTGTTTATTTTAACAAATGGGCCTTACAACTGGCCTCTTCATCTTCCTCGCTGTCATCTTCATCTTCCTCCTCCTGATCACCCTCCACCTCTGTCCCTCTCTCTGAATCTGCAGCCTCCTCTTCCTCCATCACAGTCAATTCTTCCATTCCCTCTTCTCTTTCACTTATTTCTTCATCTCCTCCTGTGGTCTTCTCCTGCTCTGACCCACCTGGTCTCTCCAGTTTTCCCCCTCCTCTTCCTCCCATGCACTACTCAGAATTTGAATCCACATGATCGGTCTCAGCCCGCCCTGTGTAGTGTCTTTTAACGTAACGCCACCGAAACAGCGACCCTCTTAATGTTTCAACGTGCCATTTATCCAAACAGAATATGCCGTTTCAAATTCTGAATATTGTCATTATTTCAGAATAGTAGTGGAATATTGGTGTGCATGTTAACATACTCATTGAATAAATGACATGTCTAAACGCTGCTGGGTGGTGATATTCACTAACAGGGGAAATAACCTACGCTGAAGTTTCTGTAAGCCCCCAACCTGAAAAACTAAGCTTTTATGAAGATAAAAGTGGAAACAGTCACGAGAAGTCAGCAGAGAGAATGGAGGAACTGTGGGATGCTGACTCTGAAGCATATGTCACTTTTAGGCTAACACATGGGACATAACGTTAGCTTAGTGGCTCTCCATTCTCTCTGCTGATTCCTCACATGAATCCATAAAGCTCAGTAATTCAGGCTGGCACCTTATAAAAACTTAAGTTCTGGGTTCTTTACATTGTTGGTAGTTCAACCTTCATCATTCATTTCCTCTTAACTGCAGAATCGGACGCTCCCCTCAGCGTTGTGTCAGAAGAGCCCTATCCCTATCCAGCTTGAGCCCTTTTCAGCACAACATCTTACATTTCTTGCAGAAGAATGATCTTGCACTCCTTACCTTTTCTGTAATATGTGCAGAGATTTCAGCAGATGACGGGACATTTTCAGCCATGTCTAAAATCCCATCAGAGTAGGGTTCCAAAGCCGTTTCAGCATGGTACCCTGGCAGTCTACATTTCTGCTCATCTATTCAATTCTGCATTCTGTTGCCTTGAAAATGACAACAGAAACAATATTTTTTGCTATATGAATTAGAAAATGAAACTCAAAGCATTTCTTTAATTTCGCTCATCACTTTTTGGCCATGACAAGGCAAACACACCTTGTGTTTAACTACTTCATAATTACTTTTTCTTTTGGTGACTGTCTCTCATTTTCCGTCGTTTACATAATTTAAAGACATCAGAAGCTACTATAATAATTAAGGAGAATACGTTTAGATCTTTCACATAATTTAAAGCGTTATCATTTAATGTATAGTTAATACCTACATTATGACACTTTTCTACGTATATTTTTATACTGTTGCATCATCTTTAAATGAAGTCAAACTCAAGCATTCAACAACAAAAAACACAAGTATGTCTCTTTATTACTATGACATAAGTACACGTTATTGTAGTTGTGCCACTTCCCCACAGCAGGTACTTCAAACCTTCACAAATTTCCACGGAACTAATTTTCCTCTTTTAATTAAAATAAATTGTGATAGAAGGCCCACAGGATAATCTGTTTTTCCCTGTTGTAGACTGCTGAATAGCAATGGAGTGAAAGAGATCCAGCGCTATGCCTTCAATGGGAGCACACTGGAGGAAGTGTATGCAGTTTTGAATTATTGCAGTGAAACACACACTATATATATAATGTGTACATACTATACACAAGTATATACTTTCTTTTGTGGTCTCTGTTAATAACCTGTCTGGTTGAATGACTACAAAATGTTTTAATAAAGTACTGTGGGCCACACAACTTTAACCCCTAATCTATTCTCCATTCTTCAGGTATCTTCACAGGAATGTGAATTTGGAACGAATAGATGAGTTTGCATTCTATGGCGTGATTCGCGGCCCAACGTACTTGTGAGTGAATGTGCAGAATGATTAGATAGAAGAGCAATTACAATTAGGGTCTAGGAAAAATAGAGGAACTGCAGCACATGCTAAGGGTTGGATACTGGAACAAACTCAGCTTTGTGTCCAAATGAATAATCTGAACTCTTTATCTTTCCAGAGACCTTTCAGAAACCAAAGTTAGCTCTTTGCCTTCAATGGGTATGGAGACCATTGAAAAGCTCCAAGCTAAAAACACGTGGGCCCTCAAAGTCCTGCCCCCCTTGAGAGCCTTCCGCCATTTACAGAGTGCTGAATTGACCTTCCCAAGCCATTGTTGTGGTCTCAAAATGTTGAAAAGATGGACAGGGTAAGTAAGATAAATATTTCCCCACTGTGGTTCCCTTATGTCAAGTATTTGTCCTTTCCATCCCAAGCCCTCAGGTCCATTTTCTTTTTTTGTAATGATTTTATATTTAATCATGGTACTTTGATAAATATAATATGCGCTGTTGATCACTTGTAGCCACTTCATTAACAATGTTACCGTCCTCAGGCGTTCACCAGGTAACTTTACATAAAAAACACCTATCAGAGGGTGCAGGTGCATTGTCAGGCGACCATACTAATTAAGGTCAGAGAGCTCTAATTGTAATATCAAAACCTTTTGGAAATCCTTTGGTGTGGATGTTCGTACACAATCTTATTTTTATTTACAAAGATTAAAACGTCTTTAAAAATAACAGAAATCAAAAAATGGCGTCTGCAAAAGTTTGGGCAGCCTGCTGAGTTAATACCTTGAACCCCCCCCCCCACCCCGCTTTGGCAAGTATCACAGCTTGGAAACGGTTCTTGTAGCCAGCCAAGCACATTCTTCCTTCCAAAAGTGTTCCGGTTCTTTGATATTTCTGGGCTGTCTGTCATGCACTGTTCTTTTAAGGTCTATCCATAGATTTCAATTAAGTTGAGGTCACGAGATTGTGAAGGCCATAGCAAAACCTTCACTTTACGCCTCTTGATGTAATCCACCGTGGATTCTAAGGTGTGTTTGGGTTCATTATCGATTTGTAGAAGCCCTCCTCACTTTAACTTCAGCTTTTTCCCAGATGGCATCAAGCTAGCGTCCTAAATTTGCTGAAATTTTTATTGAATCCATTTTTCCTTCTACCCGTGAAATGTTACCTGTGACACTTGCTGCATTTCAGTGTGTCCTGATCTTGTTCCACCTGACACTTAGATCTTTGACACAATCTTTTCCTATCCCAAAGTAGTTTTACCCTACCCGTTAAAAAGTGATGTCAAGGGGTCCCAACCTAGAGCGTTAAAAAGTGACACCATGGTGTCCTTACCAAGCGTCGGTATTTGACGAGTTTGGAGTGAGATTGTGTTGTTTTTGCCATCAAACAGGAAGTTGATGTAACACAAATACACTTTGTCCAGAAAATCAGTCTTATATAAAAAACAAAAAGACATTTGAATAACAGTACATGAAATGTGCATTGTTTAGTCTACTCTTGATATTGGGAAACATAATGCATGTCTTATGCTGACCACAAACGGCCCTGTACTTTCAGCCATTTCTAACTCAAGAACCGGTTGACACAGACTCACCATACCCCATTTTGTAATTTATGATGAACTCTTTATCAAAAGCTATGTTTCCATCTACACGTTTTTGGCCGAATTAAGTGATATTGAATGAAAAATGCCTCAGCAGTAAACTTTGATGGAATATCAATGCAAAGGAATCACGTTCAATCTCATCAGATTTAAGCGATACATGTGTTCTATATTGATCATGTGTTGGCGTGAAAAAAATCAATCCTATATACCAATTTGATCGCAAAACAGCGTCATGTGACGTCGTCCCCACAGGTTTTTATCGGCTTTAAAGCCGTTGGATGGAAACACACTTTCACCAGATTTATTCACAGGAGTTATTTTCCCGAACTTCAGATGATTCGATTGACACGTGGATGAAAACTTTGCTATAGGGACTTGTTGACACAGGAAGTGGAACAACAGGAAGCTAAGTCTGATTTTTGTGCACAGTGGCAACCGCATAGCCGCTTTGACCAACAGCCGCCGGTAACCTCGACATGGGGGAAGGTGCGAGAGCCCTTCCATCGCTGCTTGCAGCTTAAAATTTACAATTGTAAGAGCTCATTGACCTTAATTAGTTCGACAGGGAGTTGCTGTTTGTGGCCTCTGACTTGTGTTTTTGGTTTACATTAGGACTGTCGATCGATCCAAAAATGTTTGATCGTACACTTTAAAATGTACTTTAAAAGGGAAGTTTTTCAATGTACTCCGATGGTAATTTTATTCACAGCTAGTTGCTACCACTGAAATCTATGATAGTAGCTGTAAACAGTCTTGTGCCTTTTCTTTTTGCCGTTTTCAAAATGTTCATTTGCGCCGAATCAAATGTTTTATGATCGAGATTAATATTAGAACTGGCAGGCTTAAAACTATTTGTATAAGCATTTAATAAAACTGATGAAGGTCTGACACGTCATTAACAAAGTGACTACAAGCAACTGAGTGCTTTTTTTCCTTTTTTATCAAGAGCTTTTGATAATTTGAAGACTTTCTGGTGGGGAAAAACTTTGTATCATCATTTTCAACATAAGCAAGCACTTAAAAAAATGTTGTAGTTCCTTCTTTGATTATTAATCCATATTATCTGTTTTCAAGACACTCTGAGGCAGTTATTTGCAACCTGACCCGGACTGCTTTGGGAAAGCTGCAGGAATCCTCTACCGTTCTCTCTCAGAGGTATCTGGGACACAAAATCTACCAAGATCTGAAAGACAGCTTTGGTCTCCAATCTGCCGTCAGCAGAAATCACAATCATTACCACAACAGCCACGTTTGCCCAACTGAATTGTCTCAAAATGAAGGTTTGTTTCATGTGGAATTACCTACAGAGAACCTCAATGAAGGTTTTGACTTTGCACTGTGTGATGAACCTCACACAGATAATCATGGACTCTCGTGCACCCCCCTGCCTGATGCCCTGAACCCCTGTGAGGATGTGATGAGTCATGACTTCCTGAGGGTGTTGGTCTGGGTGGTCAGTCTGTTAGCCATTTCAGCCAACTTCTTGGTGATGTTCATCCTACTGACTAGTCGACAGAAGTTGTCCGTTACCCGTTTTCTCATGGGTCACCTGGCGTTTGCGGACTTTTGTATGGGGACATACTTAGTGCTCATTGCATCTGTTGACCTCTACACACGCTCATATTATTACCACTATGCTATTGCCTGGCAAACAGGAGGTGGCTGCAACCTAGCAGGGACATTATCAGTGTTTGCCAGCGAGCTGTCCGTGTACACATTGACTTTAATCAGCATTCAGCGCTGGCATGCCATTTTCTACGCAATGAGGCCAGACAAAAAAATGAGGTTACGCCATGCAGCTGTGCTGATGCTCGCCGGCTGGTTGCTCTGTGTGATCCTAGCACTGCTCCCGCTGGTTGGTGTGAGCAGTTACCAGAAAGTGAGCATCTGCTTACCCATGGAAACTGAGACAAGTGTTGCCCGGGCCTACGTGGTCTCTGTCCTGATGGTTAATGTCATTGCTTTTATGGTGGTATGTTTATGTTACCTCCACATCTACTGTATGGTGCACAATCCCCAGCACCAGTCCAGCAGATGTGATACCAGCATGGCCAAACGCATGGCTGTTCTGATTTTCACTAACTTTCTGTGTCTGGCTCCCATTTCCTTCTATGGCTTGTCTGCAGTTCTCCACCAACCATTGATGACTATCACAGATTCCAAGGTAAGACTTCCTTTTGAACCTTCAACTTCAAAACGTTCAATCCCAACCATCCCCAGTCATCAGTGGTGTTCCACAGGGCTCAATCATTGGGCCCCTGCTTTTTAGAATTGGTTATATTGTCAGGAAATACAATATTCAATTTCACTGCTACATGTCCACCAAACCCACTTCCATGTTCCACCTGGGCTTCCCAGTCTTTAGATAAAGTTAGAAACTTATTCCCTCGTTACTTATTCAAACTAAACTGAAACAAAACTGAAATTCTCCAAATTCACTCTAGCAAAATGTCCCAATTTCTCACTCTTCTTCAACAATTCTAAAGTCTCCTCTTCCTCCTCAGTGTTGTCCTCGATAGCACACTTCAATCATCTCAACCAGTCTGCTTACTTACACCGCCTTCGTCCATCCCTAACACCCAATAATACTGCTACTCTCATCCACGCTCTTGTGACTTCCCATAGTGATTATTTTAACTCCATCCTCTCTGGTTTACCCCACAAGTCCATCCTTAAACTCCACTTGGTCCAAAACTCAGATGCAGAACCCCACCCACTGAACAAATTACAGTCCAATACTGTTTTGACTTTAAAATTCTTCTTCTCAACTTCCAAGCCCTTCACAATCTCACTCTTCCGTACCTTTCTGTACTCCTTCAGCGTTATACTCCATCCTGAACACTCCAATCCTCCTCTTCCTAACTGCTTTCCACTCCTTCTGCCCGCCTGTCAACAATGGGGTTGAGAGCCTTCATCCATTCGGCCCCTCTCCTTTGGAACTCCCTTCAAATATCCATCCGTATCATAGCACCCACCTATTCCTACCCCACGACTCCCCTCTCCATCAAAATCATGGATAGATTGCTTTCTTTTCATTTCCCATCTCAACAT
The DNA here is from genome assembly GCF_013103735.1 of Etheostoma cragini. Taxonomy (NCBI): domain Eukaryota; kingdom Metazoa; phylum Chordata; class Actinopteri; order Perciformes; family Percidae; genus Etheostoma; species Etheostoma cragini. The sequence continues at coordinate 770,918 of NC_048422.1, forward strand.
TTTAAATGTTTTAATTTAAATGCCTTTGCCTTTTTTATACTGTATTTCTGCTTGTTTTATCTGTAAGGTGTCCATTATTATTATTATTATTATTATTATTATTATTATTATTTAATCCAATTGTTATTTTCTGTTTAAAATAAAGGCTGATCTTTATTTCTCCATAGGTGCTGCTGGTGCTTTTCTACCCTCTCAACTCTTGTGCGCACCCATTTTTTTATGCTATCCTGACGAAGGCATTTCACCGAGACATCCTGATGTTTCTGAGCCGGATGGGGCTGTGCCAACAGCAAGCACACCTCTATCGAAGCCAGCTCGTTAGTATTACTCCCTACATATACAGAGAGAGAACGTCTGCCCCACAGTCCAGCCCCCACATCAAGAGAACAAGTACAAGATTTCCCGGACAACAAGACACACCAAAACTGCTTTTTAAATGTGAATAATAACTTTTACTGATAAATAAATGTCCTAGTAAATACCAATTAACACAGTCTAGCCATTTCACAGTATTTCTAGGCCTTTTAGAATTGATAGTGTTAATACCTGATAGTGTTGCTAACATCATTGTATCTTAAGGTGTTTCTATAATACCAATAGGTTAAAATCTCTTTTCCAAATCTTTACATTTCTGATGAAATGTAAACCAATAAATTCTTTATCAATTCAGCCGCACATGGTTCCTTCTCATTGCATTCCTCAGTGGTAAGGTGGAACATTTTAAAATCAGAAATGTGTTGACACTGTGAGACACAAAACATAGAAGTGATTTAATATTTAATAAGAAACAACAGCGCTGAAGGTTTTCATGGTGTATTTACATCATTTGAAGACACTCCTAGACCTAAAAGCAATGCATTGTGACTTATGTTAAGCATACAAGTGACAAAATATTAAGTACTTATTTTCTATTTTGTACTAATAACCATGTGACGTAATGGCTATATATATTTAACATCTGTGAAATCTGGTTTGTTTAAATATAAATAAATTAGCAATGAATGCTGGGAATGAACAAGAATCACCCAAAAAATAAATAATATTAATTTTACCATAAAATACAAAAGAATTGCCACCATTAAATCCCAAATCATGGAGCAGCACGTCTTTGTCAACAGACACACTCATATGTTGATTCTACATATGTTTTAAGAAACCATGGTTGATTACAGAGACCAAAATTGGTTATTTGTGTGTACTCTTTAACAGTTGACAGTCTTTGGCAGATTTCATAAAATATGTTTATATTAGCAGACATTTATCTCACATACGATGAGACTGCACATGAATACAAGCTGGGTTAGTTGAAAATAAAAATGCTTACTGCGTGTATGCATTTATTCTTTAAGAAATTGTAACAAGTTGAATTTAGAAATTAAATGTCTATCTATCTATCTAAGGCAGGTAGCCATCATGGATACATATTTAGCAAGTTCCTAAATCCCCAAAATGCATTGCTCAGGACCGCATGGATGCCTTTAAGAAGGACAAAATGAGTTGTATATTCAGGACACACTTTGTAGATATTTTTTGCAATTTTATTTGATGTGATCAGTAATCTATGGAATAGGATTAGGTAAATGGATTTGAGTTCTGAGGTTAAACTCAATATTTCGAGAAAAGAATTCTAACTTTGAACTTTTAATTCACAATCCTCAGAATTAAGTCACAATTGTGACTTTATGTTACGAACACATTTTTCACATTTGCCCTCATGTGTTGTGCATTGCTGTTCTTAATATTAGTAGTTTTCCTTGATGGCACCACTTTATCTGAGTCCGTTTGCAATCTGTGAAGGTGAAAGAAATGAAACTTCACTTTAATAAAAAGATACTTTAAGCAGTATGGGAAATGTAGAATCCAACATTGAGCTTGACTCATTCTCGTGAGTTAGGATATTTAGGCCTCTGATGTTTAAATGACCGTTTTATGGGGTCTTTGTTGAGATTTTTTGGCCATTTTACGCCTATAATTGATTTTTACAGCCTAAGAGTTGAAAGGGTAGATAGAGGGAATGACATGTAGGACTGAGCGTCGGTCTGGATGGGGACTGGCATTGTCCTTTGTGAGCTTTGTAAGTGCAATACAACACCTTTAACATAGAATTAGTGAACTTGAAATATGTAAATCAAATCCCAATATTGAATTTACTAAAAAGAAAACTGTATGGGGGTTATGTTAGGCATATAACTGAGCATTAGTAACACTACAGAGCCAGACTTTAGTGATTGCACCTTTATCTAACAGTTACACTATTTGTTCACCAGCAGGATTCTGAATTAGACGGCGTTGAAGACAACCAGTATGATTTCTAACATCTTTTCCATTACTCATCAAATGCAGCTAATAAGCTGATCGATCGTTTAGTCATACACATGAGTCCAGTTGTTGAAGTGCAGTATCGGGTCAAATGGCTGGAATGGAAACCACACAAACTGCTCAATATTCCATCACAGCATTCAAGGATGTGGCATGCACCTCGTATAAATCTCATATCAAACTCTCCTGTCAGTGGGCGCTTCCAGCTCCAGGACGTTAAAAGCAGCCAGCATGTTAGTTTGGATTGATAACTGGAAGATTAAGATGAATATATGGCCCAGTATGCAATGTTTTAGATCCCTTAAGCATACTAAACAGAAAGGCACCGTTGATATTTTTTCTGCACTGAAACATACCGTGAACTGTTGCTACATACTAGTGTATGGCACTTCACCTACAAGACATGATCACATTTGTAATTTTTTGTCTTTTTTAGAAAACTCTGCATTTGCTACATCACTAAAATAAAAGTTTAATTTTTCATTTATTTTCAAAGTCTTTATACGGCAAATAATTTATAGAAAATAAAAGTTTAATAGTGACTATTCCTTTTTTTCCCCTCCTCAACATAAAGGATTCTCAGCAATTCCTTTTTTTCATTGTTTACACAGCAACTGGATTTAGTTTGGTGGTGGTGATGCTGCGTGACGTGTCTTGCAGGTGATCTTTTAGAGATGCTGGGTTAGTCCTGCTGCTGTCCAAAGCCCCGAGCAGCAGGCTCGCAGTGCTATCTGCAGTAAAGAAGGGTGTGTGTTCCTCTTGAGGCGCGTCTGTTTCGCTCACCATGCTGTCACCACCGGACTCCGCACCATGCCCCACGTGGCCGTTGGGGATCCGCTTGGTGCTGCAGCTGTTGATGTTGTTGTTAGTAAGAAGCTTCTCAGGTGATGCTGTGAACATCTGGCCGCCAGCTGTAGTGTCATGGTCACCGATGCTTTGGTAGTAACCGTTCCCGTTAGGAAACAGCGGGCTTGGCGGTAAGCTGTGGGCCACGTGGCCGTGGTTGTAGTGGGCCGAGATCCTCTTCTGTTCATCTCGGTTTGAAGACTTGCTCGGTTGATGTGAGTTTGACAACAACAGGGGCCGCTCCTCCTCGCCGGAGGGGCTCAGGCCCACCGACGGGACAGAGATGGCCAGGCTGGACAGGGGGGCGGACATCTCTGATGGAGGAGACCCTGGAGTCGCAGGAGAGGTCCGGGACACCGGAGACAGCTGAGTCGGGGTCGTGATGGCAGATGCATACCTACGACAGAAACGCATTTCATCCATTTACTTAAAGATATTCACGTGCAAAGTGTATGTACAACAGTTATTGAACATAAAACTTAGTCTAATACACAACCAACTACAGGTTCAGGTAAGGAACAACCTGAAAAGGAACACCAGTTACATCAGCAAAAGTTTCCTAACAAAAAATAATAATCACATTATTTCTAGGTTGACAGCTGCATATTCAGGAGCAACATGCATGGTGTAGGGAGCTGTTTTTCTCATTTCAAGAGTTAAGAGGCAGATTCTGTTATGCAAAGGGAAAGACTTTTTTTCTTCCTTGGTGAGTGGACCGTGTGCACGAGAAAAATGGTGATGATTGGCTGAGGTTGAGTAAAATTTCATAATAAGCCAATCAGAGGTGGAGTTGGGCGGGTGTTCATAAGTCACTCTCTCTCTACTCCCTCGCTCTATCACACACACACACACACACACACACACACACACACACACAAGCCAGCTCGACGCACACACCAGTGCAAAAGTATAACCATCAGGGCACTGACATTATTTGCACTACAAAGAGTGTATATATATTTATTTTTTTGCTAGAGGGCTTAAGCATTATTTAATTTTGCCCAGCTGTGGCCTGTTGAGGGCAATAAATATCAAACATTTCCAAAACATCTATGTTGTTATTTGTTTTGATCCACTAGTTTTAATATCTCCATTCATGGCATCTGATTGGAGGAAAGTCTCACTTTGTCCCACAGCAACATTAAGAGTTCAGATGTGTGTACAGTGGTTCTGGTAATGTTTTGTATTACGTGTCTATTTCATTATAATATTCAGATTTACCATAAATAATTGAACATGCACATGTATTTTAAGTTCCATTTAAAAATGGAATTGAAAGTAATGCATTTGTTGGGGTTTGGGGTTTTGTTTCGAGTTCTTTTCCCCTTTTTTGGTTCTGTCCTCCTGTCTTGTGTTGTCTCGTGTTCCCCTGAGTGTCTGTATGTTCTGTTTCCTGTTTTATTTTGAAGTCTGGTTTTTGTCTCGTCCTGTCTTTAGTTTTGCTTCCTGTGTCTCCAGCTCTTGTGATTACCTGATGTTCTCCACCTGCTTCCCTGCCCTCCTGTCACCTGTTTCTCGTTACCTCGTTACCTCGTGTATTTAATGTCTGTGCTTCCCTTGTCTCTTTTCAGATCCTCTTATCATGTCCGTGTCATCCTGTCTGCGTCTCGGCCCTGTGAGTGTTCTGTGTTTGCTTTTCCCTTTTACTGTTTGTTTTACCTTTCTTTTTTCCCCCCTGGACCTTTGCCCATTTTTGCGTTGACTTTTGGTTTTTTGGGGACTTTGTGTGCTTCCTTTCGATCCTATGTTTTGTGCACCTTGTTTTTTGTTAAAAGCTTACTCCAGCTCTCCCCTACTCTGCGTTTGGGTCCTCCTTCACTCCACATCGTAACAGAATTATTACTTTCAGATCTAACTATAGTTCCTTTTATAATTTGTAACAGAGTATCTAATTGAGTTACTTTTTGGTAGAATTAACTGTAACTCCTTTTTAAAAGTACCTTGCCCAACACTGCTTGTTAGTTTCTCTGCTCCCTCCTGTTCCTCAATACTGTCTTTTCCAATCCTGTCTTTCTGTTGATTGGTCTGTGTATTTCTACGCTCCTATTGTCGGTTTGTCTCCATGTTCATACTTGTTATTTCTAAGGTGTGTGTGTGTGTGTGTGTGTGTGTGTGTGTGTGTGTGTGTGTGTGTGTGTGTGTGTGT
>NC_048422.1:776445-808032 GCF_013103735.1 Etheostoma cragini
GTGTGTGTGTGTGTGTGTGTGTGTGTGTGTGTGTGTGTGTGTGTGTGTGTGTGTGTGTCCTCCTGCTGAAACCGGGACAGTTTGTCTTGGTAAACACAGTTGGAACCATATGAAAATATTTGAACACCCGAAATCCTGGTTTACTTTTAAAACACTGAGTTAATAGGGGAGACTTTGGGATTTGGTGCAGTAGGTATTATATATAAAAAAACTTGGGGAATGTAACTTTACCTCACTGTTTAGGTACAGTCACATTACTTTTCCATCCTCCAAATGTATAAACCCTTTCACATTCACTTCCATTAAATCCAGCACAACAAACAATTACAAGACTGTTTCCTGTTTAGCTGCAATCTCCAGACAGCAGGTCAGAGTGGACCATCGGCCCATAGAAATACAGATGCACTCTGTATTATTAGTTTCTTGTCCTGGTAGAACATTATGACCAAAAAAGAAAGAGCGAAGGCTTTTTATTTATTTTTTACACACAGCAATGACACTGATGCTTAATGGGTGTACTGGAGGCCTTGCCTGAGTAGTGAAACGCTGTAAAAGCCTGTCCCTCGGAAAGTAAAGCTTTGTCAACCAGCACGGAGCTGACATCTGGAAGAGCTGAGCAGATTGTATCACGGCTAAAGCCAACTCAGTGGAAGTGAGGTCCTTTGACCCTGAAGGTAGTGGATGATGAATAATTTATTAGCATAGTTCAAAAACCAAGTTACACAGTGCTGTGCAGTAAAAACAATAAAACCTAGCTTAGTCTGCAATTCCATTCACATCGTGTCGATGTGATAAAGGGCTGAGCCAGAAGCCATTACACTGATTTTTGTTTTATACCTCTTCACATGCCTGCAATTTATAATCATGCTGACACCTATTCAAATGATGCTGATCATGATGACGTCAGGTGGCGTTACTCTACATGTAGACCTCACCTGGCACAGGTGGAGGTGTGTATGACGAGAGTGGAGGGCAAACTAGGTTTTATCCGCATTTTGTGAGACAAACGTTTTTTTCTTTTGTTTAAAACAAGTTTATGTTGCTGTTGCAGTTATGCAATATAGAAATGGATCTTTGTGACACCCTGAAAGAATGGGAGGGGTTCTTCAGTTTCACATTGCAGACCTTCCTCCACAGAGCTGCGGAGGTCTTCATTCAGAAGTAGTTTAGTCGTCAACAGAGACTCAGATTGGACAGATAGTCTAGCTAGCTGTCTGAATTTACCCTGCAGAGATCTGAGGACCAGGTAACCATAGTCCTCAGACTGGACAGATAGTCTAGCTAGCTGTCTGGATTTACCCTGCAGAGATCTAAGGACCAGGTAACCATAGTCCACAGAAATCCACCTGAGGTTAGAACGCCAACACAGAGACAGAGGATGGGGACAGACATGTAGAGTAAAATGATGGACATCCGGCAAAATTTCCGGTGACACTGGCATAATCCCATAAATGAATTACTGTCAACATAGAGTACTTTAGATCTGAATTCAGATCCTGGCTTCCCACCGGACGAGACTCACGGAAACTCTGGGGAGTCCCTGTGACGTCACCTAGGAGACAGAAGCCGACGCAGGTTGCCCCACCCTTGCGGGTGCAGAAGCTGCTTCAGGAAATGCACACTGTCAAAGGGCTTTACTTTAAAGGAGCAGTTGTCCACCCCGGGGGACATTTGACAGACTGTGTTCATTGCAATGTGTTTTGATTTGGCGAAATCGCTGTGCAATCAGCTGTTTAATCTAACATACAGAAGGTAGAGATAAACACTGTCTTCTCCACGGAATAGAAGTATAACTCCTAAGATCTGCACACTTTCTTCACCAAGTCGACTCAGCGGGTTACGGTGCTGTCCCTTGAAGGACGAGCTTCCTGTTAAATTAGCTGATATAAGGGTCAGTAGTTGTTCAACTTGGACGAATGAAACACACCTAAATCGAAATTGATTAAAGAATTATTGATTAATGAATCGGTATGAGTCATTTTCCGTGATTATTTGTGTACTCGTTCCAGGTTTGAGACTCTAAGTTAACATTTATCGGCCAATTACCTTGTACGTTAAGGCAAGTCCCTGTCGAGGTTGGGGGTGTCTCGACACTCCTTTGAATGTGCACTTAAGTCTCTGCTGCCGCCAGTGGCATTCAGCCGCTCCCGTCTGATCTGTGAGGCCCGCTGGCCATTCTCCGCCAATGACATCACCGAGACAGTCTCAGTGTCGGACAGAACACTGTTGCTCCAGTCATTACTCCAGCTGCAGAGACAGGGAGGTGGTCGTTTACACGGAGACAGGTTTCAGACTAGACCATGACGGAAATATATTGGGGGTCAAATTTGTGTACCTTAGCCTTTCACTGTATTTCATTTCCGTTTGCTCACAGTCTGCATGAATTCTAAGTCTGATTTAGTGATGCAGCAGTTTTTTAATCATATAAACTGAAACCCTTTTCAAATGGCTTATATGGTTAGACAATCAGGATGGAGTCTGACAAAATTTAAGAAAGTGGAACCCAAAAAAGATATTTGATCCCGTTCTGTTTTATCCTATTCAATTATTATTGTCAAAATAATGTTTATTACAGCTTCAGACTTTGGAATTCTGGTGAAAGATTGCTGAACTCAATGTCCAAACAAATACATCCCTCTTGTGCGTTCTCTTTCAGAATGTTAGCATGTGCCAGATGACGCGTCCGTCTTGCTCCCACTGCCTTTCTCTTTGCACATCCCTTTTCGTGCATGGCCGTGTACGACCACCAGATTTGTTTTCAGCGCGCACCCAGAACTGACCGGGGTTTGATTCGTGGCAAAGCACATCCTGGTGCAGACAGTTCTGTGCGTTTTAGGGCAAGAGAGCATGTCAGCACCTCTGATTGCTTACGATCCAGAATTAGCCACAGACGTCTTGTCCTCTTCAGAACAGACCTGATTTCAACCAGTACAAAGCAGATGTGTGGACCTGAGACTTGATGACTTAGACTCAAGTCAACTTGAGTCAACACTTTGACCTGCCACTTGACAAAAAAAATACATGACTTGAGACTAGATTGATTTCCAAGTCAATGACTCTAGACTTGATGTGAGGCATGATGACTCGGATGACTTTGTAAATTTGAATGTTAGTGTAGTAGTGGAGTGAAGTTTATTTGTGAATATTATCTTATCATTTAAGTAACATACATTTTTGTTTGCCACAGAACTTATTTTCTGCCGTAATCCAAAAGCAACGGAAAAAAATCCCATTGGCTTTTTGTCAGCATGAACCAGCACGATGCTAACTTGGAGGTTGTAAAGATGGATGGAATATTTTACTTAAAGAAAGTACTGTTACTTCTGATAATGGTATATGGTAGAATTGTTCAATTCAAGACCACGTTTAGCCTACAAAATAAAGTGTATTAAAATGTTAGTGTCTACAATTGTGTAACAACAATGTGGCATCATCTCTAGGTGTGAATCACGCCTCTATGACCACGCCTCTACGACCACGCCTCTATCACCAAGCCTCTATCACCAAGCCTCTATCACCAAGCCTCTATCACCAAGCCTCTATGACCACGCCTCTATGACCGCGCCTCAATCACCAAGCGTCTATGACCACGCCTCTATGACCACGCCTCTATGACCACGACTCTACGGCCACGCCTCAATCACCAAGCGTCTATGACCAAGTCCCTCTTCTAAAGAAGGACATTCACAGCGTATGCACACAGCTAATGCACATTCAATTCAAATATATTCATACAGCACCAAATCACAACAGGTATCTCATACACTGAGCAATTATAAGAATACAACCGCCACGGCAGGTGCAACAAGCATTTAAAAAAATATATATATCTGACACATATTTACCACTTTCATGACATATACACATGTACAGTGGGTTTTGAAAGACACACACACACACACACACACACACACACACACACAGCCCAGTATGGGAAACTAACAATGGAACAATCAACGAGCCACTGACACATGTTTAATTTTGATTCATTCAACAAATTATAATTTTTGTCTCAAATCCACCAGCCATTTTCATATTATACCAACATTTGCAGCAGAGCCTTTTTGGTAAGATTACTAGGAAACTTCAGCCTAGAGTCATTTTATTCTCCCCAAAATTTGTTTTATTTTTTAAAGAACTATATAAAAAAACTCAACTTTTTTGTTCTGTCTCCCGCAACTTCATTGCAACAATTGAATACAAAAAACATTGCAACATATCAAAATGTTGTTAGTACTGTCAAACGATTCAAATATTTAATTACAATTAATGTCATAGTTAACTTGCAATTATTCAAACATTTTTATGTATTCTAAATGTCCCTTGATTTCTTTTTGTCCCATTATTTTCTTTTTCTCATTTTAATGCTCTCAACATAAAAAGGGGCCCCCAGCATATAGCCTACTGTAGTGTTAAAGACCCCCCCAGCATATAGCCTACTGTAGTGTTAAAGATCCCCCCCCCAGCATATAGCCTACTGTAGTGTTAAAGACCCCCCCCCAGCATATAGCCTACTGTAGTGTTAAAGATCCCCCCCCCCAGCATATAGCCTACTGTAGTGTTAAAGACCCCCCCAGCATATAGCCTACTGTAGTGTTAAAGACCCCCCCAGCATATAGCCTACTGTAGTGTTAAAGATCCCCCCCAGCATATAGCCTACTGTGGTGTTAAAGACCCCCCCCAGCATATAGCCTACTGTAGTGTTCAGTTTCACACTTTCAACATTCTCACTTGGAGCAAATAATCTCTCACACAATGTAACACTGTCCATCAATAAAAGGAGGGAAATAATACTTTGACGAGGGGGGGGATTCTCATCAGCTGTGTGCTTGGCCTTCAGTTCAGTTCAGTTCAGTTCCAGACCCTTATTTGTCCCCGAGGGGTGGTATTTCCGACTGGACGTGCTGCGATGATAGCTCAGTTAACTACAACAAAACGCACGGATCGCTTTAGTCTTGTCGATGGAACGTTTGGCAACTTTTGAAAAGTCAACGTTCCATCCAGAATCGTATCGGCGTCCATTTCAGCGTCTCGCGCTCGCCATCCACTCAAAACGTAACGTTACTACTCTTTGACCGACTCGCAAGCCCAAACGGCGTATGCCGGTTGTCTTGTATCCGGTGTAGCTAGATCTGGTTGGAGTTGTAGTTTTTCTAACTTCGCTAGTTGTTAATACAGCATGTGAAAAAAAACTGCAAAGTTTGCTTGGCCAAAACGAACGTTTTTGTCGCGATTTAAAAATTGACGCCGTTTAAATGGGTTTACGCTAACCCCGTTACTAACACGTTTAACTGACAGCAGTACATTTTTTACCAAGGCTCCCACAGCATCAGACTCACAGATTGGACAGATAGTCTAGCTAGCTGTCTGGATTTACCCCGCAGAGATCTGAGGACCAGGTAACCGTAGTCTTCAGAAATCCACCAGGGTTTAAAACTCCAAAACAAAGTGAGAAGAAGGGGACGGACATCCGGACAAAAAGAGGAGCATCTGGCAGAATGTCCCTTGGAAGCGGCACTATCCTGGAAGTGGAACGTTGTTGATATAGACGACGACTGTGGCAATTAACGTTTCAACTGATTTAGCTGGGTAGCCAGCATGGCTGGGCAGGGGCTGAGCTAGACCAAGCTCTGACCGATTAAAACCAAAGTTAGAGTAAGTTCTCCCTTACCTTTGGCTAGAGATGTGGGTGAATGTGGTGGGTTCATGCGCAGTTAAAGCACTTTTGCTTGTAGAGAAGTTAGTTTCTGTCTCCGTCTCGGATGCATGCTGTACAGTTGTCCCATTACAGTTCTATAAAAAGAGGAGCAGAAAACAGATTGACAACTGATGTGTGTGCATAGATTGAACAGGTTGTGAGACCTTTTATGTAACACCAATGGCGCATACATTGATAAGCTGCAAATCTTGAAGAGGCAAGTTAGAAATCTGACGTCCTCTGGCTGAGCTTGCCAGATTGGGGCCGACGCCAGTTTTGGTATTTTTCCTCTTTTTCCTCAGGTTCTGCCTCAGACGGTCATGGAGCTTCTTCCTCTGCTTCCTGTTTGTGAAGAAACAAATTAGATTGTGAAGAAGCCTCAACAAGACAACATGTCTGAGTCCAAATTTAGATATTCCAATTTCATTTTATGGCTTGGCTGTAGTAATGATAATTGATACTGTTTTATGCATTGAGGTCAACACAAACTACACTTCATAATATTGATATTGTGTCCATAGCACCACAAAATCCCCAAATGTCTCAGCTCATTTGGTTTGGCTGTGTCTCTGATTATTGCTATGCGGATGATGTCTAGCTTTGTTTATAAAACCCAGGACATTGGACAGAAGGAAGTCACTTGGAATATTACAGCACAAGACCAGCTGGCTATTATCTCAAAGTTGGTTTTTAAAAACCTTCTGGGTCAAACTTTGTATTGAGTCTTGACTGATGTAATGTTTAAGCCTAGAAGCTCTAGCACAATTACTCTTACAAATTCTGCTGTGCAGAAGACTTCCCATCCCGATAAGACTCAACAGGTTTATAATTATTAATATTACTACAGTTTTGGGTTCACCGGCTTCCCTTTTCCTCTCAGTTGATCAGAACAAAATTGTTGTTTCCGACTCAAGGTTCCAAACTGTCATCACACCCAGGTAGTCTCCCTCTAGGAAAACATCTCGATCTTATCCTAACACCTATTAAAAATTGTATTGATTGGATTTGTTATTAGATCTAAATATTTATTAGTATTTTTTTGGTATTTACTGATTCTTAAATTTGTTACTTAGTAGCCCTACTTTTAAAATGAGCAGGTCACAGTTGAGATTTTGGGACTTGGGGGAACTATTGGGCACTATATTAAAATCAAGGAGTGTATCTTTAAGTCTTAAATGAAACATAGAAATGTGACATGAATTACTTTGTTTTGCAGTAGGCAACCACACACATGATTCCCACGACTAGGAGTGCAATGCAGATTCCAGTAATTGTTAAAATACGTTTCTGATACAGCTCCTCGGCTTCTGAAAAAGAGGACAGTCCAATCTTAAAACTTTAGGTGTACAACACGCACATGCACACACAAACATTAAGACCATTACAGCCAGAAACCCAAACAACAAGCAAAGGCTCTGTAAGGAGGTTTTTACATTTACAGCTACCAACAGCCCAAATGCATTAGAAGTCATTTGCTACTATCGATGTGATTAAAATCAGGCGTGGCGCGATCACAGAAGGCTTGTATCATGTGGATGTGCTGACAGTGTTGTTGTCATTACTTAGAATTCCTCACTGTAGCTTTAAGAGCAGCAGTGGAACTTGCATTTTATAACCACACCCACGATCTTTTGCCAACCCTAACTGTCCCGTTCTTGACCCGCGTGTCACTAACACATATGTATTTAAACCCCACCCCTGATCTTTCCACTTAGTAAATGGTTTTACCCCGCACGTTGAAGAACGACGCCAAATCTGTCCCGACCTAGAGTGTCAAAAAGAGACGCAAAAGTTGCCGACCAAATGCGTTAAAATATAACGCCAAGGAGGTCCGCCACATATCGCTGGATGGGATTACCTCATGTGGAATTAGTTGAAAGCCACCCTTTGTCTGACTGAGAAGCCAAATGAGACGTTTTACGTGGGTAACTAATGCCAAAGGTCCCGACCAGACGTTGGTTTTAACGCGAGTGAGAATGTGATTGAGTTTCAGCCTCTAATATGGTTTAGACTACAAAAACACTGGATCATACACTACATATACTTTATCACGTCATCAGGGGATATTTCCTAGTCTTGATGTTTTTGATATTTCTTAAATTCATTATACAACTGTTTTGTGTTAATGTCAGACAACAAGTATCAGTCAGCACGGAAATGTATCTCTTTACATATGGTGGTCTTAAAAAATACATTTTGGGAGATCCTTATCAAAAATGTTTGTCTCTATGTTAAAAAAAAAGTATAAGCCGGTGCATCTATACACGGTATATGACTTATATATTTTATATACAGTACATAGTACCAGTTGAGAGTTTCGATATGTTTTCTCATTTACTTAAATTGGAAAGCATGTCCAAACTTTTGACTGGAACAATACATATATATATATATATATATATATAAATGTACAGTATTTGTATTTTTTTTTAATCATTACTGTTAATGGCCTGATGCATCCTGTATCCATAGGGGTCTAGTCAATAATCACAGAGAAATGACTAGCATGCAATACACTGAAGTCCAGCTCTCAACCATGCTCCCTGCTTCTCTTTAGCGTCACTGTGTCCACGTTCAGACACCACTCGCTGTTGTTGGCCATATCCGGACACGTGCCTGAAGCACTTTCCGGTCTTTTTGCAGTACTTTACATTTCCGATCATCACCGAAACGTTAACGGAATTGATGTACACCCATCTAACAATGTACGTATGAATTGTCCCATATGTACGTGGACCTTTAGATGTCTAATTAGAATATGAAATGAGGGAAAGACGTAAGAACGCTCGGGCGATGAGTTTTCCTCTATTTTTACTGAACTGGACATTATGGAGCTCTAATTCAGAGTTGTTGAAGCATGGTATTTTATTGGAAAAGACAGAAGTAAGATCCGGTAGTTTTGACGGCATTGATGGGACTTTCTTTAGCTAACGGTCTGTAGCGGTGTCTGGTTACGGCCAAGGGTAGCACACGGCTGATTTATCGGCGATAGCGTACTTTAGCTGGCTCTTGTAAAGTAAAAGCTAAAGTAACGAGTTGAAACTATATGCTGTTAGAAAGGTGAGAAGTCACACGATAGTTTAACACCATTAAATTAACTTACAACATAACTAGACCCTTTATATTCGTATAATATAACGTCAGAAAATAAGTGTCCGAACGTGGACACAGTGACGTTATTGTCCAAAAACCTTGAACATCGTCTCTCCATGGCTGGCGCATTCAAAAAAAGAATTTTCCTTTCAAATATAGGAGACGTTGGTGTGTTTTCTTGGAGCAACAACACTGAGGACTGGAATATATTTACTGTGTGTATATATGTATTTATAAAGGTTAAAGTACCCAGGGTACAGTCACTGTCTGTCGGGTACAACCGCTGGACAGAAGCGGGGGAAGAGTTTTGGCAGTTTTGTTGTGTAGCATTGTTGTCAGGGCGCGATAGTGTTTTAACTTAACATGTATCCTCATGTTGTCCTCGGGTCAAATTGACCCATCAACATCCATTCCTTTCATTTTAGTCTAAATAATTCCTAATTTCTGCTTTTCTAACTCAAACATTATGAATTATTTCCTATAAATGAGGTTTATTGTGGTCATTTTGTGATTAACTACAGTACATATATTAAATTCTCGACCTTTAATTGTCTTGGTGGCCATAACTGAGAAGTTAAAATTACGCAGCAGGTACCTTTTTAAATTAGTCCTGTCCTAGTGAAGGCCTTGAATGAGAATATATTGCATTCCATGTTATCATTTGGATTATGTAGTCGTTTAAATCCAATAAATCCATGTGAGGTTAATGTGCCAGAATAAGCCAAAAAGCTGATTGTCATTTGCTTTCTTTGGGCAGGTTGATGTTAGACATTTGAATGCATTTGTGGGATAAGAAGAGGCAGAAAGTACAGAGCTGCTACAGTATGAGGAAGAGGGGAGGTAAGGGACAGTTGGAAACATAGATGTGGTGCAGGTGGAAATAGAAAGGCAGATGGAAGGGCATGGATGGAGTTAGGAGGACAGTGATGCTGCTCTATTGGCTCATGCTGAACACCGGTTGCAACAGAAAATGCAGGAAGGGAGAGCCGAAGGGGGGTGAACATACAGCATCAGAAATGTACAGCCTCTTTGGCTTTCATGGTATACTCAAATAAATCAGCAGCGGTGAACCTGCATTCAAAAAGGCCCGTTTGACAGCTTGCAGATGCATCGCCGTGCTTAATAATGTTAATGTGTTGGTGTTATTTTTTGTTGCAATATGTGCAAATGTGACAGCTTATTTGTGCTGATGGTCAAGGCTGTATGATCCCTTCATCTGGCAAGAGAAAACTAGCTTTAGTAGAGGGTTTTAGCTTACGGAGGAAGGAACAATCCATACCCATAAATTCAATCCCAAGACGTTCTGTCAGTGCAGAAAGGTGACACAAAAAGGAGATTGGATTTTTTTAGATGAGATGATAATTGTGGTTCTCACATATGTGTTTTTAAGGTAAAAGAGATGGAGTCCGTAGCTTAATGGATTAAGTGTAACACAGTCATTATACACACATTGCACACTTCGACTGTCTGCATAAACATGAATTATCTGAAATCTATCCCAAAGGTACAGGAAACAAATACCACCTGAAATCACCAGAGTTTATTCTGACTTCTCAAAGTCATCCAGGCACCAGGGTGTTATGTGCATTTCAATGACATGCTAATGTCAATGCTATGGCCAAACATGGCACACTAATCACAGCCATCCACCACCCTGACCTCCTCACACCGACTTTCCTACGCCTCGAGGCAGACTGAGTAATTAAAACTGTTAAATGTGTGGGTAACTGTACATTGTTGCAAATGCATTTTTCTTTTGGAAAACACTCACTCTTTGCCAGGCTTTTATAACATTCCACCATCAGAGCCCTTGCTTTCTGCACTAAACTGTCAGAAAAAAACGCACTCTGCACATAATACTTCTGAAGTAGGAATGGGTATTCTCTCAATTCTCTCAACACTAATGACCATAGAGACACCCTGGATGCGTGTGTGTGTCATGAAACACCGCCAAACTGTTCACATCCCAGCCCCTGAATCAGGAAATACAGGTGATAAAAACAGAAGAAATTCACAGCAATTGATGACATTTCTTGCAGTGCTTTAGTGTACACCTAGTTCCTTACAAATTCATAATTTTAAGGTTTCCTGTACCTTTAAAACACCAACTCGGTTTGTTAAAACACATGTTGGACTGTAATGAAATACTTCAAATGATGTGAATACAATATGATATTTAATGCAGTGATGTGGCTTGGTGCATGCACTTCTATCAGTGTGGTGACAGCCAATAGACAGTCAGTCAGAGGCATATAGTGGGAAACACTACAGCATTAACCCTTGTGTTGTCTCCCTTTTTGCTTTTCTGGGTCAAAACTGAAACCTTTTGATTTTTTTTTCTTCAAAACCTTTGTTGCTCTTCCCCCTGATGTTTTTGTCATTTTCTTCCTGCGTCTTTTGACGTAATTTTTTTTTTTTTTGCCCCCACATTTTTGCCCATTTTAGTCACTTTGTTCAATGGTGAACAAAACATTCCAGATTTAAAGAAAGAAGTGGGCTGATCATTTATTTTACTTGTTGTTTGGAAAAATCGGTTATTTTTTAGAAGCCATGGTTGAAAGACACTATTCTGATAAAGATTTCTTTTTTTCAAAATGGGTCAAATTTGACCCGAGGACAACACAAGGCTTAAACACCATACATCTAGCATGCTATGACAACCATGCACCATTCCCAACATGCATATTATCAGTTGATGTTTAGAAATTATCCAAAAAATATTTCATTTTCAATTTCATTATTCTTGTGTAATTATTTTAGGAAATATGCATTGGTCATATTTTTTTAAATAACGTAAAAATAAAATCTCCCGTGCCCCCTGTAGTACTCCAAAGTACCCCTAGGGGTGTGTGTACCCCAATTTGAGAAACACTGGTTTAGAGATGTCAATAATATAAAACAACTAGGACCTTATTTTATTGCTAATGATTAAGTATCAAATGCCAAACGCAAGTAGCTTTGTGGGCGGAGCTCCGATAAATAACTCTTGCGGCCAACTCAAATCTAAAAGGGGTTAGTCTGAAGTAGCTACGTCACTCATAGGTGTGGTTAGGGCGTAACGTGCAATTAACCACTCAGAGCGATATTTCCCATTCCCTTTATTAGCAGGCACGCTTGTTCCATGGTGGATTGCTATTATAACGGATGGTTTTGCAAGATACACACTCTTAATACATCCATGGCAGCACCCTGGTATGAATGCATGGTGCTATTTCTGCAATGTAGTCTAACATTAGACGGAGATGACCTCACTGTAGACGATGCAGCTTGTCTGTCTCTCCTCTCCTGCTGCTGCTGCTGCTGGGGCGTTTGGGTTAAGTGGCATCGGCACATGAAGTTCAATATTACATCACCTCTAATGGTTCCTCATTTAACACATTAATTGGAACTGCTGGGTCTGTAAGATTAGAGAAGCAAAGTGTACACGCCGTGTGCACACTCTTCATTACGGCCAAGCATGCGCCCTTAAAACAGCATCTGAATAACATGCCACTGGCTTCAGACTAGTACCACTGACTTTAGAATGACTTTAGACTAAAACCACTGACTTTAGACTAGTACCACTGACTTCAGACTGACTTTAGACTAGTACCACTAACTTTAGACTGGCTTCAGACTAGTACTCCTGACTTTAGACTGACTTTAGACTAATACCACTCACTTTAGACTAGTACCACTGACTTTAGACTGACTTTAGACTAGTACCTCTGACTTTAGACTAGTACCACTGACTTTAGACTAGTACCACTGACTTTAGACTGACTTTAGACTAGTACCACTGGCTTTAGACTAGGTTTTTCCTGATCTGCGGCAGAATTATTTTCTGAAAACTGCAAATTAGCACCAGGGAACGCTGGAACACGCCTCCTCTTTTTGCTGAACCGCCCCCAGGATCGCAAGTTCATTCCCTAATTTAGCAATGTGGCTCTGCGTCAGGTGCAAAATGGGAATAACACATGCGTCGGTGTACAAGGTCAATTGCGCTGGGTGGAAGATAGGGCCCCTTGAATGTTAGGGACACTGCAACGCTCCTCTTGTTGCCCTTAACTCGATCCCACTCATTCTTGATTTTGCAGTGAGAGCTGTCTGGCTTTTGGCTCTGACTTTGTGAATTTTCTCACCAGAAAAATGCAAACGCATAAAACTACCTCGTGGTCAAGGAAATAATGGCGTTCCTCTCTCAGAAGCAGGGGTAAGGGTTTGTTAGATCATTGAAAAACTTTATTCGTGCTAAGTCAGGTCTCATGTCGTCAATATTTGACGCTCTTGGGACTCACGTCCAGCCCTTTGACGTCATATTTAGATGCTCTGGGTCGGAACTCTTTTCACTTTTTGGGGTTGTACGTTTTACTGACATGCTACACAATAACGGTATAGTTAGGTTTAGGGAAAGATGGTGGGTGGGGTTAGACCAATGTCTAGGTCTGAGTCTAGGTTCAGCAAAACCACAGATAAAATCTCAGAAAATGTAAATAAAGTGATTAAGTTTCATCACTGATAATAATAATAATTCTAAAATACCACTAGAACAATGTACAAGATGAGCTGGTTGGTGGTACTATGTGCTACTATCATCTATAGTAGCACTTGCTCTCATAATACTCCATTGACACTTGTTCTACTTTTATAAAAAATGGACTTTAGCATGTGTACACCTTCAGTTCTAAACTCATGCGAGTTAAATTTCTCGTTGATTGGTGGCAGAGCTTGGACTGGAACTGAAATTTGTCTTTTCATTTATGTAAAAAAAAGCGTACTTTAACCTGGGTCCAATCATGTCTCATCATTTACGGGCAAAGGTTATTTGAGCACAGATTTAAAACAGACATTTGGAATAGTTGGAACACTGCTTATTCCAATTGGCAATTGGTTTGATTGGTTTATTATAGAAATAGTAATATATCAGGTCTATTGTAAATAATAAAGGTGTATATTTAAACAAACCTACCCAAGATTTGAACATTGACAATTTACAAATCTTCCACTTTAAAAATGTATATAATTTATAGTAAAATAGTAATCTGCCAACTTTGTCATTTTGGGTCTTTTGACATAACATTTCTATAATTTCTACAATACCCCATGCAGAAGCAAACTTTAACATGCATAAGTCACATATCTATAGAACAGAAACACAGCACAAGAACAGTTAATTAAGCATGCTCCAATCCAAGAACAGGTAGAATAAGAAAATAGACATACTGTAAAAGCTGGCCATTACATAGTTTTGGCAGCGATCACCAGTAAATTCATTGGGACACCTGAGAAGGAAACAGACAAAAAGAGAAAGGGACTTAGTTCATACAGAAAACACAAAACCCACGACAGTCATCACTGGTGTTGGCAGGAAGGGCCAGCTAGACCAATGTGTCTAGCTTAGTCTGTCAGTCTCTTAATCATCTCCAACCTTCATACACAAGACATTGAATTATCATCTCCAGTTAAAGGTGATTACATGAGGAAAAATTGTTCTTATTGCACAGGCCCTCCATCAAACTCTATGGTTTGAATACTGTCTTAATAGCAGACTGAAATTTGCATGTACGTTAGCAGCTACTCCAGGACAGGGTAGTCTTGCATGACCCCACCCACCCAAATAGCAACATGTGACGTTTTTTCCAGATGTCCTTTTGTGGCCTTTTAACAGGTAGCTTGGGTACAAAACCAGTATTTTCTACTGCTATGAAGAACCACAAGGACCCGAGGAAGACGTCTCAATACTTATTTTATATAGTGTTATCTTGGTGGCTTTGTTACACACACTTAACACTGCTGCCGGGCGGGTTCAGTTTACAAGAAAATATCCTGGGTTGGGCGGGTCAAAAAGTGACAAAGTTGTTATTCACAGAAAGCTTGCATGCAGTAGTCCACCTTGTCTTCCTCTCTCTCTCTCTCTCTCTGTGTCTCAAACCATGGAGCGTTTTCGCTCGCATTTGTCTTTGAGTTTATACGTGTTTCATTTATGTGGGCATAAGCAAGCAACATGGTTTTTAGTATTTATTTCTGACTTGACACATCAAAATCATCACTGCTTTACCAAACACAGTCTAGCACTGGACCATTTGGAAAAAGGTTCTGATGCAGGTAGTCCGGGTTACAAGTGTGTTCTCTAGGGGGGGATGGAGGGAAGGCTTAATGGGAGGAGCAGAAGTTAGGGTCTCTTACCTACAGACAAGACACACAACTTCAACCCTAGATGGAGGCAGTTCACTGCTCTCAACTGCATGGATGGGGTGTGATGAGATGTAAAGTACATGCAAATTTTAGTGCACTACTCCACAGGAGAGTGTGCTTAAGCCTTTAGACTCATTTAGAGATAGAGTTACAGCAGGAACAATGCCTGGCTTAAACATGACAGGGGTGAAACACCAGCAATGACATGTGGGGTTGAATACAGTTGTGTTCACATACGTTTTGAGTCTGAGACTTTCTTAAGCACTGCTTGTTCACATCGGTGACCAGTGAATCCCGCCAAGCACCTGGTTGATGGGTAGAAAGGGAAGAGATAAACAGCACTGACAGGACATAGGACAAGGACAAGACTTGACAAACACAAAGACATCCAGTGTACAGTCAGAAGACAATGTTTTCGTGTCCAATGCCAATGTTTTAAAATGTATCATGTTCTACAAAACTTGCACACGCACTTCCACATAAGGGGGTTGGTTGGGGGGTGGATGGGGCAAACACCCACCATCCCATTATTTCCATGTGTCACAGAACCACACCCACAACCTCAATGGCGTCAAAAGGGACAACCAAGCACATATTATATGACGCCAAAGGAGACGACCAAGCGTGTTATAAGACACTAAAGGAGACAACCAAGCATGTGTTGTATGACGCTAAAAGAGACGACCGAGCGTGTTATATGACGACCAAGTGCGTGTTATGTGATGCTAAAGGAGATGACCAAGCGTGTTATATGACGCTAAAGGAGACAACTAAGTGCTTGTTATATGATGCTAAAGGAGACGACCAATTGCGTGTTATGTGATGCTAAAGGAGACAACCAAGCATGTGTTACGTGACTGTAAAGGTCTCCTTTAGCGTCATGAACAACGACAAAGGCACCTGACCAAGCGTCTGTATTTTATAAGATTGAAGTGAGAATGTTTTGGTTGGGAGGGCTAGAGACACGTTAACATGGAATCCCCTGCAGTTCTGGCAAGACCCGCCCGTCAATAGCATTCATGCGCCATGGTGTCCATGCTCACGTGAGGTGACTGAACCCGATTCGTTCAGATCCTATCCCCTGACCAATCAGCTCTCCTAACCTTAACTACTCAAGGTCAATATCTAACCTCAACCAATCGGGCTGCTTCGTGGGATCAATAATAACGCACTAGAGACGGTCAAACATTTATTTGATCTGAAAATCATCCGAATGAATTGGGAGTTTAAAAATGAAAACATAAAATCAACTTAAATCAAATATTATATAAGACAAACTTAATGTAAAATGAATGTTGTGTTCACCATACCATCAGCGTTGTAACTTGCTAATTTACTGAGAGGGTTTGTAGAACTGTACTTTAGTTCTACAATGGAGTAGATGTTAGGAAGTTAGGTGCAGCTGGAAATGTCCCTCATTTTAAGCCCTCTGTTTTTGTGTTGGCGCTAGCTAGGATATCTGTCCAATCTGAGGACTATGGTTACCTGGTCCTCAGATCTCTGCAGGGTAAATCCAGACAGCTAGCTAGACTATCTGTCCAATCTGAGGACTATGGTTACCTGGTCCTCAGGTCTCCGCAGGGTAAATCCAGACAGCTAGCTAGATCTGTCCAATCTGAGGACAGATAGAGATGGAGAGGTGCCATCAATGCGTCAAGTGCATAGCGCTGTCCAAGACGACTGTGATTGACCCCATGGTTAAAGCAATGGAAGCAAAAGCTTATTTGATGTGAAACGTGCAGGAAATCTGACAAAAGTGGATTGAGGAACAAATCAAGTTCGTCGGTCAACTAACTTTGAGGGCTTTTTATGTTCATGACCTACATACACGAGAGCTACCAAAGGGATCTAACAGAGAGAGTGAAGACGTTGGCCTGGACTGCAGTTCTCTCTTATGAGACCACTGACAAAGGAAGAGGTCATCCATTTTCCCTACGTGACAAATGATGCTCTCCTGACCACAGAGAACACACACAAGAACCCCTGGAAAGAGGTGAGGCAGAGAGAATCTGGCAGGACCAAACCACGTGTACCTGTTTCGATGGAGCTCCAGTAAACATGGTGCGTTTCAGTGGAGTCCAATCTGGATTGAAACGGGAGTGTGCACATTTACTCGTTGTTGCAACTGATTCTCACTCCCATTGCGTCAAAAAGTGACGCTTGGTCAGTTGCCTTTGGCATTTGTTGTTGCCGCAAAAAAGTAATACGCGCTTGTAGGGGACGGCACTAGAACGCAACCGTTTTTAGACACTCTAGGTTGGAACTATTGTCACTTTTTGGGGACATACGACATACTGACATGCAACACAAGAATAGTATAGTTAGGTTTAGGAAAAGATGGTGGGTGGGGTTACAAAAATGTACATTTCAGTGACACACGGGACAAGAACAGGACATGAGCACCGGGCTCCTGGGGAAAGGTCCTGAGTTGTTTGACCCTTCCATCAGTTACCACCCACCACCTTAACCAACTTTTGTCTTTCATACTACTCTACCGCACCGCAGGTATTTCTGTTTTGCTATCTGAAGCTGAGAGCCACTGACCAAGTGTCAGTATTTTACAAGTTGAGAGAGAGAGCTGCGCTGTGCACACAGACTTGGACATGCAGCATGAGGGTGATTACTTCACATCTGTTTCACCGATGCTTGATGTGTTATTAGTATTCCAACCTGCTGTCCATGTCATACCTGCAAAGAAACTTCGTGCTGCCCGGCATGATTTCGAGGGTGAAGCACTCCCCCCCATTAACGCAGTAGTTCCTCTGGTTGTCGCTGCAGCGAGTCACGTGACTGGAGGTCTTGGCTGTTGTGGTGGTGCTGGTGGCAGCTGCAGAAGACAGTCGTAATTAGTGCAGCAAGAACACAACACAGGCACATGGGTTACAATGAGTTTTTAAAGTAAAAGCTAATTCTTAGCTAAAAACCATATTGGTTACTGCTTGTGGAGAAAACATCCCATGATTCAATCTTTCTTTGAAGATTAATCTCTTTATTTATTATATGTTTTCAGCTTCATATGTTGTACCCCTGGGGTCTACTAATATACTACTACTGCAGCTCCTCGGCCTGAAACATAGGCTCGTTCGAGATGAACGGCGCCTCGCCTGTAAAGTGTACGAGAGCAGGCGGCCGTGACAAAAAGCAGCGGTAAAGTCGGACAGTTTCCAGCTGTTTCCAGCAGCCTTCAGGCTGGACAGGAAGTCACAGAAAACATTCACATCCTGTTAGGTCTGATTCCAATTAAATAAAATGTTATCAGACCCAAATATCTGCTTTAACACAGTCTCCAGTTGTTTTATCAAGTCAAAACTGTCAAAATGGTCTACATGTGATCTGTTGCTGATGTTAATCAACCAGTCTGTTGTTGATTAACATCAGCAACAGATCACATGATCTGTAATCCAAACAATCAGCTGTTATATCAGCTGGAAGCCAGGCGTTTCCCAGCATGCTCTGGGTCCGCCTAGGTGTTGCAGAAGGTGAAAAGCAACTTGTCCCAGCCTGCGGCCGCATTGATCTGGTGAGGTCATCGTTGCCTACGTGTGCATGACTTCAGAGCAAGTCGGGATTAATTCAGACCCAAATCTTTTTTGTTTGTTTTTTTAAGATTATTTTTGGGGCATATTAGGCCTTTAATGCACAGGACAGCTGAGGTTGTGAAAGGGGAGAGAGAGGGGGAGTGACATGCAGCAAAGGGCCGCAGGCCGGATTCGAACCTGGGCCGGCTGCGTCGAGGAGTAAACCTCTATATATGGGCACCCGCTCTACCAACTGAGCTATCTGGGTGCCCATTCAGACCCAAATCTACCCAGCATGCATTGGGCAGTGATTGCCAGTGATCGATTTTGCGCAGACCCGGCTCACCTCGAATAAGCCTACTGCCTGAGTTTTGTACTTTATACATCTATTACATACACAATGAACCACACACCATACTAAAAGATAGAAAAATCCATAAAAGCACAATAGGGACCCTCTTTGAGAAAAGGTGGATCTGCGGATCAAGATGGATTGGATTCAGCTAACTTCTTTTAACCTGGACCCTATTTTACTGTTTTTTGTCTAAGGGGGCTCTCACACCTGCCTCATTTAGTTTGGTTGATGTGCACTAGAGTCCATTTGCCCCGTTAGTGTGGTTTGTTTGGTAAGGTGAGAACATGGAAATCGCACTCGGATGTGCACCAGAAGAGGACAAAACAAGTGTACCGAGACCTGTAGTGGTTCATTTATGGTGAAAACTAGAGCCGACCTCAAACTACACCAACGTTGTACTTTGCATGTCTGAGCTACACAGCTCCTGTTGTCAGGTGTGCTTTTCACACATCTATTTCATAGGATGGTACAAAAATATTAAAAGGTACAAAAATGTGCATTCTCAAAAATGAGCTGAAAAAAAGACATTGTATCAACATCAACTGGCTTACAAACAGTGAAAGAAGGCATGATTTTGGTTTAGGTATGTGTGTGTGTGGGGGGGGGGGGGTTTGTGTGTGTGTGTGTGTGTGTGTGTGTGTTTTCTACAAAGGGCACTATGCTGTTGTCTTTAACTGACATTTATTTCTTACTTTTTAGGAGAATATTACCAGAAGAACCCAGTTGGGAGTAGGCTATTTGTTCCAGCCCTGAGCAGTGGTCACAGGTACAGTATTCTTATTTCTTTCAGCACACAGTTATGCCGGAAGCAATTTATATTAGTGCATTAGCATTTTAATCTGCTCAGAACTTTCATCTGGGCTATGGTACAGTGTCTGGACGGTAAGATAATAAAGTTTGGAGAGACTTAACTAAGAAAACCTGAAACTCTTCAGACCAACAGGCAATCCACAATGTCCAGATCTCTTGTCCTGCATGTCTTTGGACAGCAGTGTAGTATGATGATCAGCCCACTGAGATTTGACATTGGTGATCACAACATCTGACATTATTCATGACATCTAAACAAAAAGGTGGGGTAAATGATTTAGTTTCCCTTTTTTTGAAACTATTTGGCTGATAAATCATTATCACTTACCTCACTGATACTGATAGACTGATATTATAATCTGTGTCAATGACTTGTGTCCCTTGTTTCCTTCTTTATTGATGTGGACTAACTTTTATCAATGCAGATATGCCACATGATTCTTAAAAGAAAAAAGTAAGCCTCAATGGGCTGAATGGATTCAGTGAGTATGATACTGCAGACATGTACACGGGCATTAGCTCAGCATTACACAGCACATTTCAGCACTGCAGCAAGCAGCTACATCAGATAACTGAGAAAAGAATCATTGGCATGAGAAAAAAGATAATGCAGCTGAGTCAACATGTACAAGATATACATTTATTGTCAACTTCAAAACATCAAGTAGCTTTCCAAAGCCATCGATGTTAATGATTTAATTACAAATTCATCATGGGATGGATTAGAAGCACCAAACCATGACATCCACAACTCAGCACCCAACATGGATAATAAATATTGGCATTTGGCCATAAACTGTAAAAAAATATATTAATATCACATCTGAAAAGTGGAGCTAATGCGGAAGCTCCTTAAAGGTGCATTCTCTGTAACTTCCAGCAGGGGGAGACTCCACTGGGTCCAGAAAGAAGAATGATTCTATAGAAGTCTGTTTACATTTTTATAATTATGATTTATTGCCTTAGTAAACATTTTCATTTCTAGTTTCAAGTCTTCTTTAATACAGCAGGAAGTTCATTTTGAAAATGCTGGTACCATTTATTTTAAAATGGACAATAAAGCAGGGGATGTTTTGGGGGCGTGACTACAAGCCAACCTGTCAATCAATCACTATGGAAATTAAAATAGACCTCAACTTGTTTTTAAATGTCTGTCATCTTCAACTTTGACCTTCTCACTGCGTGTTTTCACCTAATCAGTGTTGATCGGAACATTTGGTCACCTAAAAATGCTATCACTAGCATTAGCTGTTAAATGAAGGGAAAGTCTGAAGATTTGCCGTTCTGCCGTGCATGCAGATGAATGTCTCCAGTTTCCGGAGGTCCGCATTCACCAGCAGGTAAATCTCCGCTGTATGCTTCAGAAGGGTTGAAAATTGGCAACTTTCCCCATTTATCATTTAGCTTAGCATGGCACTATTGCAACCATAACCAACACTGGCTTGGCCACATCATCCTTCCCATCTCTGCCTTCTAGCAAAAACAAAAAAAACATGGGCAATCAACCTGGAGGCTTTAAAACGGCAGTCCAAGGATGCTTGGTCCATTGTTTTACAGTCTATGTATTTGGCAGCAGGGTCTGCTCAGTGCAGTGGGGTTGCCACAGCTGAGTGATTTCAGTTCCACTGCTCAAAGCAGAGCAGCTGTTTTAGTCCTCATCATGCTTGGAGTGCCGGAGAAGGATGCAGATTTCTGTGCTTAGTTTTTGCTGGTGAATCTGAAACATGAAACCGGTGAGCAGTGACACAGGGCTGGAGCTCCGCCAGCAGGCCACTTCATTTCTCTGCTGTTCAGGCTCTTTGGGCAGAGCTGGGGTTGGATTTGCAGAGCAATCAGTCTACTGCAGAGGACGGTGTTTCTGTCAAGTGTTGTCAAGGACAAACAGTGATGCACTGCACCAGCAGAACTCTCCCTCTGCATGATTACACCAGAGAAAGTGACAAAGATTTAGACATTCACTGTTTGTGAATGCATAACTATAGAGATGGTTATGAGCAGGAACAGAAATATCATGACTGAGCGCGAGTTATGACATAACTAAATGTCATAACGAAATGACTAAAGTTAAATGACTTTGCCATAGACCTACTTAACCCACGCAAGCAACCAGCGATGCAAAGATTCTGTATCCCACAATCACAAAACCAAGTAGAATTACATCCCATTCCGCCTCAATTATAGACAATATATGTAAATAATATGGAGAATAAACTAGGAATTGGGCTGTGGCTCAGTGGTAGAGCGGGTGACTGCCAATTGGAAGGTGGGTGGTTCAATCCCTGTGCCCCCATTCGCCCCTGATGCTGTGCCATCGGAGTGTGAAAGTATGTGAGTGTGTATCTGATGAGCAGGCGGCACAGTGTGTGAATGGGTAGTCGTTAAGACTAGAAAAGCTTTATAAATACAGCACATGTGAAGGACATCATGCACCATCTTCCAGTCTTTGTCAGATATGACTGCAATCATAAATTAATGGAGGAGAGCAACATTAGACAGAAGAATAAGAACCGTTGAAGTTGTGAATGCCTCCAGAGCAGATCTCATGTCTCATGATTGGCGTGATGTCGTACAGGTCAAGGATGTAAACACAGCTTACGATGCATTTCTTGAATCCTTCCTAGCACTTTAAAACAAAAGTCTGAATAAGCCTTGACTCACCAGGGGTTTGTTGAACGCATGCAAGAAAAAGAATACTATGTTCAAAGAATTTATTAAAAGTAGATCCAAAGAAAACGTAAAAAGGTATTTTGATAATAAAATTGAAATCAATAAAAACAACATTAAGGGAACATGGGATATACTAAATTAAATGATCAGAAATAAATCAACCGGTTCCACCTACTCAGGTCATTTTATTGATAACGGTAAAGTTATCGACATGAAAGCAGTGGCAGGAGGTTTTAATTAGTTCTTTGTGTCAATAGGCCCCAGTCTGGCAGGGGCAATTATACCGTCCGCTGAGGGCAGTATAGAACAATTGAATGGAGCCAGAAATTCAAAATCAATGTTTCTGAGAAAAGTGGGAGAGAATGAGATAATTGAACTTGTAAAAAAATTTCAAAACAACTAAATCCATAGACTGGAATGGGATTGACTTGTAACTATAGTAGTACCAAAATTATTCATTATGTAAATAAATGATTTCAGTAAAGTGTCAAATATATTAAAAAATGACTGTTTACCAAGGCAAATGGACAAGGTGACAGTAGAACAAGGAAATTTAAAACTGTGGTTTGATATAAACAAGTTATCTTTCTTAAGTTTAGGAAAATTGCAAAACACATTTTACAGTTCAGATATGCTTAAGGATAGACTCTGTTGAGTTACAGAGAGTATATAAAAAATCCACTTAGGGGCAAATATAGACCACAAATTCAGTTAAAAAACACAAGTAAACCATGTTAGATACTAAATATCTAGAAGCATTGGGGTTACCTCATTTAACTTACTTTGTTAAGATTTGGGGTGATGCCTGAAAAACCACTCTACAGACTGATGTGAATGATGTTGGCTTCAATGATCTTAATAATTCCTTATTTTCTTAAGTCAAAAACGATGAAATTCATAGAACTGGTGAACCAGAAAACAGCATTAGTTCTGTATAAAGCTCGAAATAAGCTACTTCCTCCCAACGTACCAACCATGTCCGGAAGAGGAGAAGGGGGCTATGCCCTCACAGGTGAACTCAAATGGAAACAAGTTACCTGTAGCACAGTGATGAAAAGCAGGTGCATATCTGTCTGTGGCGTAAAGTTATGGAACGCATTACCAGAGGAAATAAAAGATATTAGGAATGTCTTTTAAATGTAAAAAGAGGGTTAAAGACATGACACTGGATAAGAATAGAAATTAAGTAGTATTATTGTTTGATAATGTTGATAATAGTGATGATAATGATTATTATCATTATAGTTATCATTATTATTTAGGATATTATTCACCTTAGGGTGGCAATGTACTGCATATGAGCACTGACCCTTATGGGTATATTTAGGCCTGTGTGTGTGTGTGTGTGTGTATGTATATGTATGTATTTAAGTGTATGCATGCAAATGCAAACACACTGTATGTATGCATGTATTTAGAAAGTTATAAGTTATCTTGGCAATTGTATTTTCTTTAATTTTTTCACAATTTATTTTAAATTTAATTGCTTTCTTGTCTTAATTTTTTACAGGGGGGGCCTGATATACGCTGAAGCTTCTGACCCTACCCCCTTGGTTACGGCCAGTCTAACCCGGACACTTTAGAAGTCTCAAGCAACAAGGACCAATTTGACACAACGTTCTAACATTCAGACATTTTTGTTGCTTACGTTACAGTTTGGGTACTAACCTGCTCCATGAAATGACCGACTTCTTCTCTGGGGACTACCGACGTTGAACTGTACAACCGTCTCCTGCTCTCCGTCTGATAGATCAGACAGAGACTCAGCCGAAAGGGGGGGAGTCTGATTGGCCAGCGCTAGCTTCCTGTTAACCCTTTGGACTTGGTTACAACTGCAGAGCATCTGGCCCTGGGCTAGCCAGCCTTCTTTGAGAATTCTTCATCAATCTTTTGTCTTCCCTTAGTAGAATTGGTTTTTTTTTTTACTTTAAATATAGGCTACTTAAGTAATAATTATAATTTCATATAAAATTCAAATTCCCATAGTGAGTTTGCAATAATTTGGATAAAGATGTATATTTCTTTCTATCCACCTTGCTGACACAACCACTAAGCTTTATAGCTTATATAAGCTTTTAGCTGTAGTGACGTCATAAATATGCAAATGTATCTATAAAGAAATAGCTGTACCCCCCAAAGGTCACGGTTTAATTGGAACACTGGATGGGAGTGTGCCCAAATTTAAGACTTTCATGATTTCATTCTGATATTGGAAAATGTATCTGCAATGGTGGAATCGCTTGAAAAGTCGTTTCAGTCATTTTTTTCAACATTTGACAAAACAAAATAAGCAAAGTGCAATTTTGGCATAGGTCACCCAGAAGAAACAGCCAGCTGTGTGTTGGCAGAGCGCTAACTGCTGTAGAGTTACTCCTGTCAGTCTTCCTATTCCTAGTTATTACCTCTCTCATTCGAATAGTCCAGCAGTTCCTCCCAGAGCCATGGTCTTTTTTACAGCAGCAGCTTCACTGTTTCCTGTTCTGCTCTTTTCACTTAGCGGTGAGCTAATGTTGATGTGTGATGATAATGTTGGTATTCACTTCCTGCACATGTTTAACGATCAACACATTGCAATGGGAAGGCAGCTACAAGCCTTTGTTGTTAAGGATTGATTATTAAGGCTACTAAGAAAACCCAGACTCAGTGAAATTGATCTAAAAATATACATTGCTATAGATTTGTCTGCACTTTTCTCTCTCTCTCTCTCTCTCTCACATACACACACACACACACACAAGGAAACATCCTGTTTCAAAAGCTTATGTAGCTAAAATACGGTGACTCAGATTGTTAAAGCCCATTGCTGGTAACCGTGGTCCAAACAATTATATTATGAGCGTGCTGAACATTGTTACATTTTAACGTTACCTTACGCTAGGTTATTAAGTGAATTAATCAATTCATTAATTGAAATTTGAATCGTGATCGCGATTTTTGCTCCTAAGGATCACAAAATCATCAAGAGAACTTCAAAAAAAGGGACAAAGAGCTTGAAAAAAAGGGTTTTCTTAAAACTCCGGTTGTCCACGGGTCAAATTTGACCCGTTTTCAAAGTTTTTTTTCTATTCGAACTCAAGGAAGTGGAAATAAAGGTGATAAAAAAAATCAAAAACATTGGAAGAAAGCATTAAAAACGTTGGAAAACGTGACAAAATCAAGGGGGGAAAAAGTGTCTAAAACTCCAAAAATAACGTCATAAACGTTGACCAAACGTTAAAAAAATGGACGAAGACATTGACATTTTTTTATTAAAAATTGTGACCACCAACGTAAAAAATAACATCACAAAAAGTTGTGTAAAAAGAACTTTGTAAAGAGCAAAACAAACGTTGAGATAAGGGGAAAACGTTTTTGAGAACAGGAAATGTAGCGCTCGGGACAGAATTTAGCAGGGCAAAAAAATGATTGAGTCTTCCTTCCAGGGCTCCAACTCCGAAAGATGTGGGCTGGGCTAAGAACCATCACAGACCACAAGAGAAAAAATTGCAGTGATGTTGAGATCAAGTCCCCAGCTGAGGAGGCACAAAAGGCCCAGGACCCTACAAAAAATGTAATTTATACACCAAAAAAAAGGAACCAAAAAAGCGAGGCAAGCACTCGCCTTTGACATTTCTTTTGAGACAATTATGTAGACCCCACTTTATAAGAAGGCCATCATTGTCCCTGTCCCCAAAAAGACCAAAGCCTGAATCCTTACCGAACAGTGGCCCTCACCTCCACCATCATGCAGTGCTTTGAGTTGTTAGTCAAATCCTTTATCACCACCTCCCTCCCTGACTCACTGGCGCCACTACAATTTGCCAAACAGATCATCAGATGACACCGTCTCCCTCACCCTCCACACTGCTGTGAGAAGATTAAGACAAGAATACAAAGATGTTCTTGCATGACGCCCGTGGATCCCTCGCGCAAACACAGCCCTTTGCATTTGTCAGAACACAGGAGCAGTTACTGCTGCAAATAATTCAACACTGCCAGTCTGCAGCGGCCTCTGCACCACCAGGTACCTAAATGTTTCAGTACGCTTGTAGCTGGTGATCAAGCATTTTCCAGCAGTGCAGTTCTAGCTGTAAGTTACAGCATTGATTCCCAACCAAGAGGTAGTCGTACTTCTTGCCAGGGGTTACGTGGAAGGTTGCAAAGAAATTAGGATTTGATTAAAACCTGTAAGAACTGAACACTAGATGTTGCATATGTGTAAGAGTGCTTAAATACTATATAAATAAATGAGGGAACTAAATACTGTAGCTAAAATTTATGGCTGAATAGTTAGCTTAAAGAACACATGTTCAACAAGTATGAAAAAAAAACATGATCTACTTTCATATAACTAATAGTAATTTGAAACGTAGAATGGGAAATGACGAAGGGGTATGTGAGTTCCTCTGACTGGACTGAAACTCAGACCAAAAGGTTGGGAACCACTGAGTTACCCACCTCTGTGCAGCTGATAGAGAGAGCAGCATGGTTGGAAACTGACCGCTGACCGCCACCATCGCCTCAGATTAGCTCACTGTAATAAAGCACACGGAGACGGGACCACGACAGACTCGTCATAGTGGCGAGCCGCTGGCAGACAGACGATATAAGTGGGTTGTTTTTCCCTGCGGCTGAGGGATGGGGATGAGGGGGGAGGGGGGGGGGGCATCAATTAGCCTCCAGCAGGCTCTGACCTTGAAATGGAGCACAGGCAGAAGACAGGAAGTCTCCCTGTACCACATCCCCGAGTTCCAGTTTGTGTCCCACATCATTTATTGATTTTCACTTTTTCAAATGGCTGAAAATGTGCATGGACACATTTTAAGGATATTCTACATTGTTTGCTGCCTACCAGCTTAGACATCCTAACTGTCACCATGACAACATTACTATTTATTGTAGTGGGCCTATGTCAATGTGGTTAAACGCAATGGGTCATTAATAAATAAGGAGGAAGGAATGAATGTTTGAAATGATACATTCACTCACTGCAGGGGTGAAGTAGGTTGGAATAGAGCTGCTATTTCCTGCACACCTATCTCCGTAGCAATACTTCAGAGGCTTAGTCATGGGCCTCTATGCTACGCTCTGCAAGTCACAACGCGTTTGCTTTCAGGTCCTGACACTTCCTGGCACAATGGATAGAATGCACCATTTACTAACTCATTTAAGTAGAAAGAAAGAAACATTGTATGAAAACAATTTGTCTGTACAATAAGGCAAATTCCAGTTCAAGGTAAAGCAGGGCTCCAGCCCATAATTACATCCTATATCATGACATTAGAGACCAGTTTTGAAACAAAGGGACATAAATAAATAAAAACCCAATCCCAGAGCGGTCACTGAAGTGTTGGGTACTTACAGATTGTTGGGATGACAATGTCGTTTGATTCCTGTGTTGTCTGAGGGTGGGGAGTCTGCTTTGGGACGGTGGGACGTTGAGCGTTGTATTTCAGTGTGACAGAGGGATCAGACTGAGTCACTCGTGGAGACTGAGGCATGTACGGCCTCCGCGTCGACTTCTCCTCCACGAACACGTCAGGACGTCCTGGGGTAACGGCGGTGGTCCAG
Source organism: Etheostoma cragini (assembly GCF_013103735.1). NCBI lineage: Eukaryota > Metazoa > Chordata > Actinopteri > Perciformes > Percidae > Etheostoma > Etheostoma cragini. The sequence continues at coordinate 804,311 of NC_048422.1, forward strand.
GAGACAACCGGCGGGGATGAATGAGGAATTGACACAGTCAGTCCCAGCGTGGGGGAAACTGATATGATTATTGGGTCCTGTCCGATGCGTTTAGGATCTAGGTGTGTGGGTGGTTCGTACTCAAAGATCTTATCCACGAAGACCCATTTGAGGCCAGCTGTGCAGAGGGCTAAACTGAGCAGACAGGCCAGGATGGGAAGAATGCAGATTTTCTCAGAGTGAAGGCAATGGTTAATCTGTTCCATCTCTATGCAAACACAGCAGGTCCCTGGCAAGGCCACAATTCCCAAAGCCCCCAAATGCTCCCCATCACCATCACCACCACCACCACCACCACCACCACCTCCCTCTGCGCCCTCCTCCCCACTCTCGCCAGCTGCCACTGTCTCCTCTGGTTTCTCCTCAGGGACTTGTCCGGTATCAACAGTAGAGCTGGTGGGGGAGGCCGATCGAGGGGGGGGAGCTGGTCCTGCAGAGATGTCGTCCATTCCCTCAGTCATCCTTTCCAACTGCTGGATGAAGGCTCTCTGAACACCTCAACTATTAACTCAGAGCATCGCACAGTGGCTGTCTGCCACCAGTCTCCTCGAGTACGTTTTCCATTAGGAGGCAGAGTCAGAACTGGGATTTCACAGGAAAGTACAAATGCTCTTCAGAGAGAGTCGCACCTTGTTAACAGCCTGGGACGTATGCAGACGAGTTCCTCAGTCATGCTTTCTCACAGAAAAAGCCAAGCAGTCTATACATAGAATCGTCAAACTGGCCGGCAAAAAAACTAAAAAAAGATTGCCAGGGAATTGGATTCCTTAAATGTTCTGCAGGGTTTACTAGAGAGCAGCGGTGGAGGAGTAGTACTCACTCACCTGAGCGCTTGGGCAGAAGAGGCGGTGTCGACGTGCTGGGCCAGCTGCAGTAGCTGTAGTGCAGACAGAGGACAGGACGGCCAGGCACTGCAGTGGCAGGAGGGACATGCTGTCTTGTCTGTGGAGCTCCAAGTAGCTGAAAGGCTGAATCATCAGGGAGCGGCAGGTGCCCTTCCTCTCAGCACAGCCACAGAAACAGATGAGTAAGGGGAAAGAGAGAGAAAGAGAATCAAAGAGAGAGGGCGAGGGGGAGGGGGGCTGCAGTGGCTCAGAAGGGCAGAGAAGACGGGATACTCCCCTTTTTTCTTCTCTCACCCCTCCTCTCTCAATCTTTCCTCTCGTAGTGGCGAGTGGGGCAGCCTGTGGCCTCCTCCTTCTGCGCCTCTCTTCCTGTTTGGTCGTGTCCCTGCTCGGCTCCCGTTCCCAGCACAAAGCATCCAGCTAAGCAAGTTCCTACTTGATCCAATTAGAGCCCGTGTCAGCGAATCGCATGCAGGCAATCTGTTGTAGCCGCCCCCTCCAGCACCACTCCCCATTGATTATGCTGATACTAAAGGGTGTATTTTTTGTCAAGGGGAAGGAACTGGGGAAGCAGACATATGATCCACCCCAGGAGGACGCAGCCAGTGTGTTCTGCTCTTCTCAAGTATCTGCATTTATTAGTGTAATAACATGGTAGCACGGATGATAACGATAATGAATGAGGCACTTGCAATGACTGTGTATGCACAAGCACTTCTACGTTATCTAGGGCTGCAACTAACGATTATTCTGCGTTCATTCATCAATTCATTGATGAATTTTTGATTATTTTCTGAATTGAAGGATTAGTTGTTTGGTCTCTAACATTTTTAACATGGTTGCACTTGTGCAAAGTAGAGAGAGTACTAAGTGTTAAATGTGCCCTGAAGCTGTTATAAGGCCCAACAGTTGATTAACAGTGCTGGAATACCAAGAAATGACTGAAATTAACTAACAAAACAATCTGCCCCAGTCATTTCTGCTGGCCTGAAATATAACACAATCCCCTATTAATATAATCCACATGCATAAGTCATCCTTTCAACATTTATTGTTGTTTCCAATTTGTCAGATACAATAGTAAACTGTGGATATTGATCCCAAGACTGATACTTCCGTTGCTTGCGTGCAAGTGTGACAGAAAGCCCCCAGACCACCAATAAAACTGCTCAACCCCCCACCATGCGGGCTAATAGGCTAGTAGGACAATGCAAAGTCTCCTTGAGGAGTCGAGGCTTAAACAAGATGAAAACAGTCCCAGAGGTCAGGTCAGCGCCACGCTGAGCATTGACATTGCTGTGACCCTTTCCAATCCTCAGACAGAATTAATACCAGTAATGGTATCTGTGGGAGAGCACTTCCTGTCAGGCCACTGAATTAGAGACCTGCATATTGATTACCTAGTCAACATTTTAACCCTTTATGGTGGCCAGAGAGTGGCACAAGGAAGCACAAATAAACAAGCTTACCAGTTTTAAAAATGTATTAGGGAAAAAACATTTGTAATTCAAAAAATTTAAAAATACATATATTTGAAAACAAATGTGAAAATAGATATGTAAATGACAGTACAGTTCTATGGCAAAATACAATATTGCTTACATTTTGCCCATTGCATTTTTGTGTGAAAAAAAGTCTACATTTATAGAAATTATACATTAAGATTTCACCAACATTTACTCTAACAGCTCTTAATGGTTAACCCTAAATCTATAGATTTAATATTGGTTTGTCAGAGAAATAATGTGTGTATGTATGAACATCTAAATTACATCTAGCCACACATAATGAATATTCATTATTGCCAAATAATTCCACATATGGTATCCACAGTTGGCCATCCGATTAATATATTTATGTGTGTGAGAGAGAGAGAGTGTGTGTGTGTGTGTTACTTGGGGTAAAAACCCTGGGAAAACAGTATACTTGTGGGGTCCCGACAGCTTTGTGGGGCCAAAATGCTGGACCCCTGGAACTTTAAAGGGCTGTTTGAGGGTTAAGACTTAGTTTTAGGATTAAGGTTAGAATTAGATTATGGTTAGGGTAAGGGTAAGGGCGAAGGTCAGGGTAAGGGCAAAGGTCAGGGTAAGGGGGTAGGGAATGCATAATGTCAATAACAGGTCCCCACAAAGCTAGTGCTAATGTGAAAACAGTAATCTGTCTTTTACACTACTTTAGTGTAACCCATGTAAAATATGCTGTCACTAAAGGGTTAACCCTCAATCCTTAAGTAAGAAACTCACCGATTGTTGCAAGGCAAGGCAAGGCAGCTTTATTTGTATAGCACATTTCAGCAACAGGGCAATTCAAAGTGCTTTACACAAAATCAGCAAATGAATAGATACTATGTCTGTTTTTGATGTACTATACTATGACTTTTTTTTATGTAGTATACCATGAATTTTTCGATGTACTATCCTATGACTTTTTTTGATGTACTATACTATTACTGTTTTTGGTGTACTATCCTATGACTTTTTTCTATGTACTATACCATGACTTTTTCGATGTACTATCCAATGACTTTTTTTGGTGTACTATACTATGACTGTTTTTGATGTACTATCCTATGACTTTTTTTGATGTAATATACTATGACTTTTTTGACTTTTTTCTATGTACTATACTATGACTGTTTATTATGTACTATACTATGACTTTTTTGACTTTTTTTGTTGTAGTGTACTACAATTCTTTTTCCATATATTATCCAGTGACTTTTTTCAATGTACTATGCTATGACCTTTTTGACTTTTTTCTATATACTATACTATGACTGTTTTTCAATGAACTACACTGTGACTGTTTTTCGATGTACTATCCTATGAATTTTTTTGA
>NC_048422.1:808132-810925 GCF_013103735.1 Etheostoma cragini
AATTCATAGTATAGTACATCAAAAAGAGGTCATAGTATAGTACATCGAAAAAAGTCATAGTATAGTACATCGAAAAAAAGTCAGAGTATAGTACATTGAAAAAAGTCTGAAAAGTCATAGTATAGTACATCAAAAAAAGTCATAGGATAGTACATCGAAAAACAGTCATAATATAGTACATCAATTCAATTCAATTCAATTTTATTTATAGTATCAAATCACAACAAGACTTATCTCAAGACACTTTACAGATAGAGCAGGTCTAGACCACATTCCAGAATCAACAATGACCCAAAAGTTCCAGTAGTTCCCTACAGAGCAAGCAACAGTGCGACAGTGGCGAGGAAAAACTTCCTTTTAGGCAAAAACCTTGGTCAGACCCAGTGCTCTTGGTAGGAGGTGTCTGACGACCGATTGGGATTAGAATGAAGAGTTTGTTTGTAGTAGTTCTTTGTAGCATAGCAGGGCACTGTGGGCGTTACAAGGCACAGCAGGACGTAGCTGGGCACCGCAGAGCGTAGCAGGATGTAACATGGCATCGCAGGACATGTAGCGGGACCATGGACAGCTGCTACCCTGATTTTTGGCGCCTCCCTGATCCGAGGAAACATGCTGGGGGGAAAAGAACATTAGGAAATCGAAAACAGTAATAGTATGGTACATCGAAAAAAGTCATAGTTTAGTAAATTGAAAAACAGTCATAGTATAGTTCATCAAAAAAGTCTTAAAATTCATAGCATAGTACATCGAAAAAAGTCATAGTATAGTACATCGAAAAAAAGTCATAGTATAGTACATCGAAAAAAAGTCAAAAAAGTCATAGTATAGGACATCGAAAAAATTCATAGTATAGTACATCGAAAAAAGTCATAGTATAGTACATAAAAAACAGTAATAGTATAGTTCATCAAGAAAAGTCTAAAAAGTCATAGTATAGTACATCATAAAAGTCAGTTGATAGTACATTGAGAAACAGTCATAGTATAGTACATCGAAAACAGTAATAGTATAGTACATCGAAAAAACAGTCATAGTATAGTACATCAAAAACAGTCAAAAAAGTAATAGTAAGGTACATCGAAAAAAGTCAGGATAGTAAATAAAAAAAAGTCATAGTTTAGTACATTGAAAAAGTCAAAAAAGTCATAGTATAGTACATCAAAAAAAAGTCATAGTATAGTACATTGAAAAAAAGTAATAGTATGGTACATCGAAAAAAAGTCATATTATAGTACATCGAAAAAGTCATAGGATAGTACATTGGAAAACAGTCATAGTATAGTACATTGAAAAAAGTCAAAAAGTCATAGTATAGTACATCGAAAAAAGTCTAAAAAGTCATAATATAGTACATCGAAAAAAAAGTCATAGTATAGGACATCAAAAACACTAATATTATAGTACATCGAAAATAGTCATATTATAGTACATCAAAAACAGTAATTGTATAGTACATCAAGAAAAGTCTAAAAAGTCATAGTATAGCACATCTAAAAAAGTCATAGTATAGTACATAGAAAAAGTCATATGATTTTACATTGAAAAAAAGTCATAGTATAGAACATCGAAAAACACTTATGGTATAGTACATCAAAAACAGTCATAGAATAGTACATCGAAAAACAGTCATAGTATAGTACATCAAAAACAGTCATAGTATAGTACATCAAAAACAGTCATAGTATAGTACATTGAAAAACAGTCATCGTATAGTACATCAAAAACAGTCATAGTATAGTACATAGAAAAAAGTCAAAAAAGTCATAGTATAGTACTTCGAAAAAAAGTGTTAGTATAGTACATCGAAAAAATTCTAGGATAGTACATAAAATAAAGTCAATAAAGTCATACTATAGTACATCAAAATAATTCAGAGTATGGTACATCGAAGACATTCGTAATATAGTAATTCGAAAAAAGTCCAAATAATCATGGTATAGTACATCAAAAAAAGTCATAGGATAGTACATCGAAAAAAGGTCATAGTATAGTACATCAATTCAATTCAATTCAATTTTATTTATAGTATCAAATCACAACAAGACTTATCTTAAGACACTTTACAGATAGAGCAGGTCTAGACCACATTCCAGAATCAACAATGACCCAACAGTTCCAGTAGTTTCCTACAGAGCAAGCAACAGTGCGACAGTGGCGAGGAAAAACTTCCTTTTAGGCAGAAACCTCGGTCAGACCCAGGCTCTTGGTAGGCGGTGTCTGACGACCGATTGGGGTTAGAATGAAGAGTTTGTTTGTAGTAGTTCTTTGTAGCATAGCAGGGCACTGTGGGCGTTACAAGGCACAGCAGGACGTAGCTGGGCACCGCAGAGCGTAGCAGGATGTAACATGGCATCGCAGGACATGTAGCGGGACCATGGACAGCTGCTACCCTGATTTTTGGCGCCTCCCTGATCCGAGGAAACATGCCGGGGGGAAAAGAACATTAGTATATTGAAAGCAGTAATAGTATGGTACATCGAAAAAAGTAAAATAAGTCATAGTTTAGTACATTGAAAAACAGTCATAGTATAGTTTATCAAAAAAAAGTCTGAAAGTCATAGTATAGTACATCGAAAAAGTCATAGTATAGTACATCGAAAAAAGTCATAGTATAGTACATCGAAAACAATTCAAAAAAGTCATAGTATAGTACAATGAAAAAAGTCTGAAAAGTCATAGTATAGTACATCGAAAAAAGTCATAGTATAGTACATCAAAAAAGTCATAGTATAGTACATCAAAAACCGTAATAGTATAGTACATCGAAAAAAGTCCAAAAAGTCATAGTTTAGT
>NC_048422.1:811025-811377 GCF_013103735.1 Etheostoma cragini
ACTTTTTTCGATGTACTATACTATGACTTTTTTCACTTTTTTGAATGTACTATACAATGACTGTTTTTGATGTACTATGCTATGACCTTTTTTTGATGTACTATCATATGACTTTTTTCAAAGTACTATACTATGACTTTTTTCGAAGGACTATACTATGACTTTTTTTCATTGTACTATACTAAGACTTTTTTTCGATGTACTATCCTATGACTTTTTTCAATGTACTATACTATGACTTTTCAGACTTTTTTGATGAACTATACTATGACTGTTTTTCGATGTACTATACTATGACCTCTTTTTGATGTACTATACTATGACTTTTTTCGATGTACTATACTATGACTTT
>NC_048422.1:811396-812068 GCF_013103735.1 Etheostoma cragini
TGTTTTCCATGTACTATACTATGACTGTTTTTTATGTACTCTACTATGATTTTTTTCAATGTACTATCCTATGACTTTATTCGATGTACTATACTATGACTTTTTCACTTTTTTGAATGTACTATACAATGACTGTTTTTGATGTACTATACTATGACAGTTTTTAATGTACTATGCTATGACCTTTTTTGATGTACTATCCTATGACTTTTTTCAAAGTACTATACTATGACTTTTTTTTCGACGTACTATCCTATGACTTTTTTCAATGTACTATCTAATGACTTTTTCTGATGTACTATACTATGACTTTTTTGACTTTTTTCGATTCACTATACTATTACTGTTTTTTATGTACTATTCTATTACTTTTTTCAATGTACTATACTATGACTGTTTTTAGATGTACTATACTATGACTTTTTTGACTTTTTTCAATGGACTATTCTAAGGCTTTTTTTCTATGTACTATCCTATGACTTTTTTTGATGTACTATAATATGAATTTTTAGATGTTTTTTGATGAACTATACTATGATTGTTTTCAATGTACTATACTATGACTTTTTTTCGATGTACTATACTATGACTTTTTTGACTTTTTTCGATGTACTATACTATGACTTTTCAGAATTTTTCGATGTACTATAATATTACTTTTTTCGATGTACT
>NC_048422.1:812078-812310 GCF_013103735.1 Etheostoma cragini
TTTTTTGACTTTTTCGATGTACTATAATATGACTTTTTTCGATGTACCATACTATTACTTTTTTGACTTTTTTCAATGTACTATACTATGACTTTTTTGACTTTTTTTCAATGTACCATAGTATGACTTTTTTGACTTTTTTTCAATGTACTATACTATGACTTTTTTTCGATGTACTATCCTATGACTTTTTTGGATGTACTATACTATGACTCTTCAGACTTTTTTCAAT
>NC_048422.1:812342-812597 GCF_013103735.1 Etheostoma cragini
CAATGTACTATACTATGACTTTTTTTCAATGTACTATACTATGACCTCTTTTCTATGTACTATACTATGACTTTTTTCAATGTACAATACTATGACCTCTTTTTGATATACTATACTATGACTTTTTTCGATGTACTATACTATGACTTTTTTTCGATGTACTATACTATGACCTCTTTTTGATGTACTATACTATGACTTTTTTGATGTACTATACTGTGACAGTTTTTTGTTGTACTATCCTATGACTTTTTT
>NC_048422.1:812610-813992 GCF_013103735.1 Etheostoma cragini
TGTACTATACTATGACCTCTTTTTGATGTACTATACTATGACTTTTTTCGATGTACTATACTATGACTTTTTTGACGGTTTTTGATGTACTATAATATGACTAAGTTTTCGATGTACTATACTATTACTTTTTTTTATGTACTATACTATGACTTTTTTCGATGTACTATACTATGACTTTTTTGACTTTTTTCGATGTACTATACTATTACTGTTTTTTATGTACTATACTATTACTTTTGTCGATGTACTATACTATGACTGTTTTCCAATGTACTATCCTATGACTTTTTTCGATGTACTATACTATTACTTTTTTTGATGTACTATGACATAACTTTTTTGACTTTTTTCGATGTACTATAATATGACTTTTTTCCATGTACTATACTATGACTTTTAAGACTTTTTCAATGTACTATACTATGACCTTTTTGAAATTTTTTCGATGTACTATACTATGACTTTTTAGACTTTTTTTCGATGTACTATACTATGTCTTTTCAGACTTTTTTCGATGTAATATACTATGACTTTTTTTCGATGTACTATACTATGACTTTTTTCGATGTACTATACTATTACTGTTTTCCAATGTCCTATCCTGTGACTTTTTTCGATGTACTATACTATTACTTTTTTAGATGTACTATGACATAACTTTTTTGACTTTTTTCGATGTACTATACTATGACTTTTAAGACTTTTTTCAATGTACTATACTATGACCTTTTTGACATTTTTTCAATGTACTATACTATGACTTTTTAGACTTTTTTTCGATGTACTATACTATGACTTTTTTTTCGATGTACTATACTATGACTTTTCAGACTTTTTTCGATGTACTATACTATGACTTTTTTCGATGTACTATACTATTATATACTATAAATAAAATTGAATTGAATTGAATTGAATTGAATTATTACTGTTTTTGATGTACTATACTATGATTTTTCAGACTTTTTTCGATGTACTATCCTATGACTTTTTTGATGTACTATAATATGACTGTTTTTGATGTACTATACTATGACTTTTTATATTTTTCTTGATGAACTATACTATGACTGTATTTCAATATACTAAACTATGACTTTTTTGACTTTTTTCAATGTACTATACTATTACTGTTTTTTATGTACTATACTATGACTTTTTTCAATATACTATACTATGACTTTTTTGATGTACTATACTATGACTTTTTTTGTTGTACTATACTATGACTTTTCAGCCTTTTTTTGATGAACTATACTATGACTGTTTTTCAATGTACTAAACTATGAATTTTTTGACTTTTTTTCAATGTACTGTACTATGACCTCTTTTTGTTGTACTATACTATGACTTTTTTGACTTTTTTTCAATGTACTATA
>NC_048422.1:814092-822461 GCF_013103735.1 Etheostoma cragini
TTTTCAATGTACTGTACTATGACCTCTTTTTGTTGTACTATACTATGACTTTTTTGACTTTTTTTCAATGTACTATACAATGACTTTTTTTCAATGTACTATACTATGACCTCTTTTTGATGTACTATACTATGATTTTTTTTAATGTACTATACTATGACTTTTTTGACTTTTTTCGATCTACTGTACTATGATTTTTTTCGATGTCTATACCTCTTTTTGATGTACTATACTGACTTTTTTCGATTTAATATACTATGACTTTTTTGACATTTTTCGATGTACTATACTATGACAGTTTTTTTGTACTAGACTATGACTGTTTTTTGATGTACTATACTATTACTGTTTTCGATGTATTATACTATGACCTCTTTTTGATGTACTATACTATGACTTTTTTCGATGTACTATACTATGACTTTTTCACTTTTTGAATGTACTATACAATGACTGTTTTTGATGTACTATACTATGACAGTTTTTGATGTACTATGCTGTGACTTTTTTTCTATGTACTATCCGATGACTTTTTTTGATGTAGTATAATATGAATTTTTAGATGTTATTTGATTAACTATACTATGACTGTTTTTCAATGTACTATACTATGACTTTTTGTCAATGTACTATACTATGACCTCTTTTTGATGTACTTTACTATGACTTTTTTCGATGTACTATCCTATGACAATTTTTGATGTACTATGCTATGACATTTTTTAGAAGTACTATCCTATGACTTTTTTTCTATGTACTATCTGATGACTTTTTTTGATGTACTATAATATAATTTTTTAGATGTTTTTTGATGAACTATACTATGACCTCTTTTTGATGTACTATACTATGGTTTTTTTCAATGTACTATCCTATGACTTTTTTCGATGTACTAGACTATGACTTTTTCCGATGTACTATACTATGACTTTTGTCGATTTACTATACTATGACTTCTTTTGGATGTACTATACTATGATTTTTTTCAATTGACTATACTATGACTTATTTGACTTTTTTCGATGGACTATTCTAAGACTTTTTTTCTATGTACTATCCGATGACTTTTTTTGATGTACTATAATATAAATTTTTAGATGTTTTTAGATGAACTATACTATGACTTTTATCGATGTACTATACTATGACTTTTTTTGATGTACTATCCTATGACTTTTTTCGATGTATTATCCTATGACTTTTTTCAATGTACTATACTATGACTGTTTTCGATGTACTATACTATGACTTTTTTTGATGTACTATACTGTGACTTTTTTGGCTTTGTTCGATGTACTATACTATGACTTTTTTCGATGTACAATACTATGACTTTTTAGACATTTTTCAATGTACTATACTATGACAGTCTTTGATATACTATACTATGATTTTTTTTCCAATGTACTATCCTATGACTTTTTTCAATGTACTGTCTTATGACTCTTTTCGAAGTACTATATTAGGACTGTTTTCGATGTACTATATCATGACTTTTTTTCAATGTACTATACAATGACTTTTTTGACTTTTTTCGATGTACTATACTATGATTTTTTTCTATGTACTATCCTATGACTTTTTACGATGTACTATACTATGACTTTTTTTGATGTACTATGCTATGACTGTTTTTCGATGTATTATCCTAAGACTTTTTTTGATGTACTTAACTATGACTTTTTTGACTTTTTTGGATGTACTATAATATGAATATTTTTCCATGTACTATACTATGACGTCTTTCCATGTATAATACTATGACTTTTTTGACTTTTTTCGATGTACCATACTATGACTTTTTTTCAATGTACTATCCCATGACACTGTTTGATGTACTATACTATGACTTTTTTGACTTTTTTTCGATGTACTATACTATGACTTTTTTTCGATGTACTATCCTTAGACCTTTTTCAATGTACTATACTATGACTTTTTTGACTTTTTTGAACCATACTATGACATTTTTTCGATGTACTATCCTATGACTTTTTTGGAAGTACTATACTATGACTTTTTTCAATGTACTATACTATAACTTTTTGACTTTTTTTCAATGTACTATACTATGACTTTTTTCATGTACTATCCTATGACTTTTTTTCATGTACTATCCTATGACTTTTTAGACTTTTTTGATAAACTATACTGACTGTTTTTTGATGTACTAAACTTTGACTTTTTTTCGATGTACTATACTATGACTGTTTTTCGACGTACTATACTATGACTGCTTTTGATGTATTATACTATGACTGTTTTTCAATGTACTATACTATGAATTTTGTTGATGTACTATCCTATGAATTTTTTCGATGTACTATGACTTTTTTTACTTTTTTCAAAGTACTGTACTATGATTCTTTTTCAATGTACTATCCAATGACTTTTTCGATGTACTATAATTTGACTGTTTTTGCAAGTACTATCCTATGACCGTTTTGACTTCTTTCGATGTACTATACTATGACTTTTTTTCTATGTACTATCCCATGACTTTTTTCGATGTAATATGCTATGACTTTTAACGATGTACTATACTATGATTTTTTTTCGATGCACTATCCTATGACTTTTTTGGATGTGCTATACTACGACTTTTTTTCCAAGTACTATACTAGGACTTTTTTTATGTACTATTCTGTCTTTTTATACATTTTATGACATACTATACTATGTCTTCTTTATACATTTTATGACAAACTATAATGTCTTTTTATCAATTTTATAACATACTGTACTATGTCTTTTTTTAAATTTAATAACATATTATACTATATAATTCTTATCAATTTCTTGACTTACTATACAATGTCTTTTTTTAATCAATTTTACAACATACTATACTATGTCTTTTTTATAAATTTTATGACATACTATACTAGGTCTTTTTTATCAATTTTATAAAATACTATACTATGTCTTTTTTATCAACTTTTTAACATACTATTCTTTCTTTTTTGTCAATTTTACCACATACTACACTACGTCTTTTTATCAATTTTTTGACTTACTACACTATGTCTTTTTTCATCAATTTTATGACTTATTATACTATGTCTTTTTTATAAATTGAATACTATACTATGTCTTTTTTATAAAGTAATGACATACTATTCCATGTCTTTTATATCAATTTTATAACATACCATAGTATGTCTTTTTTTAAACAATTTTATGACATACTATTCTATGTCTATTTATCAATTTTATATAATATTAAACTACCGGTCTTTTTATTAAATTTTTGACATACTATACTGTCAGTTTTAATCAATTTTATAACATAGTACACTATGTAATTGTTATCAATTTTTTTGACTTACTACACTATGTCTTTTATCAATTTTATAAAATACTAAACTTTGTCTTTTTATCAGTTTTTTGACATACTATACTATGTCTTTATTATCAATTTTATAACATACTATACAATGTCTTTTTTTAATCAATTTCACAACATAAATACATTAATACAACATATAACAAACTATTCAATGTCTTTTTATCAATTTTATAACTAACTATAACACGTCTTTTTATCAATTTTATAACATACCTTACTATGTTATGTTTTTATGATTTTATAACATACTATACTAAGTTATGTTTTTATCAATTTAAAAACATACCATACTATGTTATGTTTTTATGATTTTATAACATACTATACTAAGTTATGTTTTTATCAATTTAATAACATACCATACTATGTTATGTCTTTATCAATTTTATAACTTACTATACTATGTCATGTTTTTCTCAATTTTATAACTTAGTATACTATGTTGTGTTTTTATCAATTTTATAACATAGTATAATATGGCTTTTTTATCAATTTTATAACTTACTATACTATGCTATGTCGTTTTATCAATTTTATAACATACTATACTATGTTATGTTTCTATCAATTTTATGACATACTATTCTGTCTTTTTCATCAATTTTATAACATACTATACTATGTAATTTTTACCAATATTATAACTTACTATGCCATGTCTTTTTATCAATTTTATAACATAGTATACTATGTTATGATTTATCAATTTCATAACATAAATACATTAATACAACATATAACAAACTATACTATGTCTTTTTTAATCGATATTATAACATACCTTACTATGTTATGTTTTTATGATTTTATAACTTACAATACTAAGTTATGTTTTTATCAATTTAATAACATACCATACTATGTTATGTTTTTATTAATTTTATAACACACTATACTATGTTATGTGTTTCTCAATTTTATAACTTAGTATACTATGTTATGTTTTTATCAATTTTATAACATACTATAATATGTCTTGTTTATCGAATTTATAACTTACTATACTATGCTATGTCTTTTTATCAGCTTTATAACATACTATACTATGTTATGTTTCTATCAATTTTATAACATACTATTCTATGTATTTTTTATCCATTTTATAACATACTATTCTATGTTATGTTTTTATCAATTTTATAAAGTACTATACTGTCTTTTTATCAATTTTATGACATACTATGCTATGTCTTTTTATCAATTTTATAACATACTATACTATGTCTTTTTTTAATCAATATTATAACTTACTATACTATGTCTTTTTATCAATTTTATGACATACTATACTATGTTATGTTTATATCAATTTTATAAAGTACTATACTATGTTATGTTTTTATCAATTTTATCGCATACTATACTACGTCTTTTTTTTAATTTTATGACATACTTTACTATTTTATGTTTTTATCAACTTTATAAAGTACTATACTATGTTATGTTTATCAATTTATGACATTCTATACTATGTCTTTTATCAATTTTATAACATAGTATACTATGTTATCTTTTTATCAATTTTTTGACTTACTATACAATGTCTTTTTTTATCAATTTCACAACATAAATACATTAATATTCATCAATTTTATAACATACTATACTATGTTATGTTTTCATCAATTTTATAAAGTACTATACTATGTTATGTTTTTATCAATTTTATGACATACTATGCTATGTCTTTTTATCATATTTATAACTTAGTATACTATGTTATGTTTTTATCCATTTTATAACATATTATGTCTTTTATATCAATTTTATAACATACTATTCTATTTCTTTTTTAATCAATTTTATAACATACTATACTATGTCATTTTTACCAATATTATAACATACCTTGCTATGTTATGTTTTTATGATTTTATAACTTACTATACTAAGTTATGTTTTTATCAATTTAATAACATACCATACTATGTTATGTTTTTATCAATTTCATAACATATTATTCTATGTCATGTTTTTCTCAATTTTATAACTTAGTATACTGTTATGTTTTTATCAATTTTATAACATACTATGATATGTTTTTATCGATTTTATAACATACTATACTATGTATACATTTTTTTAAAAATGACTAGTTTAATATCACTTTTATTGACATGCTCTACTTTTTAACAATTTTTTTAACATACTATGACTTTTTATAACTTTTTTGATATATTATACTATGACTAATTTTGACATATACTATGAATATTTAATCAATTTTTTTCCACATATTTACTATGACTTTTTAACACTATTTTTAACACTATTTTTAACGTACAATTTTATGGCCTTTTTTAAACTTTTTTTCGGCAAAATTATTTGGACATTATTTTCACCATACCTTGTATAGTATAGTATAATTTTTTTTGACATACTATATTGTCTTTTTCATTACTTTTTTTGTCATATTCTAATATGACATTGTTATCACTGTTTTCGACATACTAAACTATGACTTTATCATTTTTAATGTACTATACTAACCCTTTTTTTGACAAAGTATCCTAGGACTTTTTTTAATCAATTTCAATATATTCATATTATCAAATCATAACAGTTATCTCAAGACACTTTATAAATTATATAATAATATATAATTCTATAATTTATAAAGTCCCATCAATTCTAGTAATTCCCGTAAGAACAAGCATGGTGCGGCAGTGCGACCATGCGCAGTGGCGAGGAAAACCTCCATTTACCAAGAAACCTCGACCAGACCCAGACTCTTGGTAGATGGTGTCTGACGCGGTTGTGGATGTGATGAACAAAGGCAAAACAGTCACAACAAAGACAATGGAACAGTGACTAAAAGATGGTAGTAGTAGTAGGCCTGGTTCATGTCATAGCAGGGCGCCGCAGGGTGTGACTGTATGTAGCGGGGCACAGCAGGACACAGCTGGACGTAGCAGGGTTCAGCAGGACACAGCAGGGTTCAGCAGGGTTCAGCAGGACACAGCTGGACGTAGCAGGGTTCAGCAGGACACAGCAAGGTTCAGCAGGGTTCAGCAGGACACAGCTGGACGTAGCAGGTTTCAGCAGGACACAGCAGGGTTCAGCAGGGTTCAGCAGGACACAGCAGGGTTCAGCAGGGTTCAGCAGGGTTCAGCAGGACACAGCAGGGTTTAGCGGGGTTCAGCAGGACACAGCAGGGTTCAGCAGGACACAGCAGGGTTCAGCAGGGTTTAGCAGGGTTCAGCAGGACACAGCAGGGTTCAGCAGGACACAGCAGGGTTCAGCAGGACACAGCAGGGTTTAGCAGGGTTCAGCAGGACACAGCAGGGTTTAGCAGGACATCACAAGAAGTAGCAGGGTTAGGGTGCAGCAAGACCTCGGCAACAGCTGCAACCAAGACCCGGGTTCCATCCTAATCCAAGGAAATATCTTTTTTTTTCGACATATTATACTATGACTTTTTTCAACTTACTATAATATTTCATAAACATTTTACATACATATTATACCATGACTTTTTTAGAAATTGTTTCCACATACTATAGCTAGCTAGGATAGTTTGGTGGGAGTACCAATAATGCAAGATACGTATCAGGTATAGGGGGACCCCCCGCTCTTGTAATTTTCTAAATAATTTACCGTGATTAACACGGTCAAACGCGTTGGATGCATCAAGGAAACATAAAAACAGTGTTGAACCATGTCTTTTATACTTGGTAACAAGTTCTTTCAGTGGATATATATCTGGGCTAGACAGGCTTGTATCCTCCCGTACCAATCAGTTAACTCTCACCCAGCTTCCCCTGAGACCACGAGTCAATTCCTGTTGCTGCAGCTTTAAAACCCACTAAAGTCTTCCATATATGCACAGTAAATGGGCCGGCAGACACAAATAGACAGGACTACACAGAAAACATTTAACAGTCTCTGTTCATGACCCTCCAACAGCCCCTTCTCTAGTAGGGTTCAATACTGAGCCCTCTTGACTCTGAGGATGAGCTCAGGCACTGGTCGCAGTCCCTGGACCGGGCGGGGCTGGGGCTCTGTTTAGCTCCCCATTGAGGCCCCTCCAGTAGTCTCTCCGCTCTCCAACATCAGTGCAGCTGTAGTGTGGATTTCCTTTTCCGACCGTTCATTGGCCTTCGACTCCAAGCCTCCTTACCCTGAGTAGACTGAGCCTGCCGATGGTGGACCCGTGACCAGCCGTACGGAACCTCAGCTGGACTTTGGGAGTTGGATGGCTCCTGTTGGGGTAGGTCCCCCCCTTTTCAGCGGCCAATGATCCTGGCAAGGAAGAGCGAAACGGTTTCAATCTATTGAACCAATTTGTAGCCCACCCCCCAACCAGCACGTCTCCATATACTTCTTTCACCCGTTCTACAATCTGCTAACAACGCCATTTATGTTTAACTTCAATGACTCGTCCCATCCAGTTCCATCTGCAGCTCACTCAAACAGTTCGGCCCAATCGGACCATTCATTAAACGTTCAGTATTGATCACAGACTTCCAAGATGGCGTCTCTGTCGATTGTGTGGGTTTGGACAGCAGTGTCGTATGTATTTATATATTTAATAGTTATTTTATGTTAACTTTGGTGGTGCAGAGGCAGATGTTCTATTCTGTGTGGTACTTATGTCTGTTTACAATATGTATACAGGTGTATCATGTGTTCATACATATACAGCCTGTATCCATGGTGTGTTGTGTGTATATATATATATATATTTATACATGTATATACACACACACACACACACACAAAACATATAGACATTGTATATAAACTAAAACATCATTGTCATTGATGTTCAGAAAAACATTTTAACAAAAATCTGTCTTTATTGCCAATAAATTAAACATAACAGGCAAATACATTACATAAAATGATGTTACAGAACCATTATCGACTATTAGAACCATACCTAACATGTCACACACATAAAAAGACACTCATATGTGTAAAACTAAAAAATACACACAAGACCACAAACAAACAGATTAACTACAGCTGTTCTGATATTCCAGACCAGTCTGAAGCCTGTTGGCCAGTAACCCCCCCC
>NC_048422.1:822561-833328 GCF_013103735.1 Etheostoma cragini
TCCCTCAGTGTCTCTGCTTTACAGCGCGTTGGACAGTGTCCCTCAGTGTCTCTGCTTTACAGCGCGTTGGACAGTGTCAGTGGGGCTCTAAAGCCAGTCCAGCAAGGCTGCAGAGTTAGAGTAACAACAGAAGAACGTGGACAGAAGGAGTCGCTTAGCAACACGTTCCAACCACATGAATTCATGTCTGGACATGATGAATACATTGAGTTTAAGTGGAGATGTACACTAAATATTTGATTTAACTGCTACTTTATAAACGAAATGCTGGTAAGTTTTTGCAGAACAAATGTTACGGCACTTATATAAAAAAAAAACTCTAATATTATATATATATATATATATATACACATACACACAATCTATGCGATATATACAGTCCATTCACGGCAGAGAAATGCGGGACTGCTGTGCAATTCAACGTTAGCGTTAGCATTGCAAGCTAAAGTTGCAGTTAGGAACATGGTTGTAAGTGTATGTACAGGACTGCATGGACCACAAAACAAGACTGTCGTAACTTTGAAATTAAACAAGTTATTTAAGCCTGAAAGTACTTACATGTATGCGTCTCTCTGGTCGATGCGCAGCCACACACTGCTTGTGTGTCCACAGTCGGTTCCTAGGGGTATACACCCTTGGTCTATCCCATATGGTCTATCCCCTATCCCCTTTGAAATTCTGAAGAAGCCACCCCCGTTTGTAATTTGTAATTAACACATATTAGCGCCACCTGTTGTTATGGAGACGCATTATGTGTCGCGCACGAGTAGATCGAACGCTCAAGTCGGCGTTGCTCCGGTGTGCTCCGGTGTGTTCCGGTGTGTTCCGGTGTGTTCCGAGGCCTTTTTGGACCGACGGGAGCCGAATGATCAGTCCGACAGCCGTTTCTGCCGATGGTTGGCCATCGGGTTGGTGTGTCCGAGCCTTAACGCTCACCCGGCTTCCCCTGAGACCACGAGTCAATTCCTGTTGCTGCAGCTTTAAAACCCACCAAAGTCTTCCATATATACACAGTAAATGGGCCGACAGACACAAATAGACAGGACTACACAGAAAACATTTAACAGTCTCTGTTCATGAGTGACCAGTTAGTTAACTCTCCGAGATGTAAACCTGGCGCCGGACCGACCTGGCTTATGCGCCACAGGCTCACACTGCTAGCTCCCAGGTTGCTCATCGCCCAATTCTCTAACACACTCTCTCTAGTGCTAGCAACCCCTAGCTAGCCTGAGAACAGCCCATTAACATGAATATTTCCAAGCTTCCAAGTTAGGTAGCTAAATGTATGCATGATTCCATGGTGAACCATGGTTATTGCATTAGTTAGGTTTTCTAGATTCTCGTCATTTATTGCACATGCTACCTTCTATTTTCCAGTTTTAAGCTCAGCAACTTTGGTTTGGCATACATTTTAAGCTAGCCGTAAACCCAGCTAACCATTTTTGGTTCCCAGAACGTTTTGGGAACGTTCCCTGAAGGTTAAGTTTGGGTTGCATATGAAAGTTGGTTTAACATTCTGGGAGAGTTAGTTTTTGGTTACATCAAATGTTCTCAAAACATTCCCCTAACGTTGCAACCTTTAGAGAACGCTCCCCTAACGTTGTTAACCCCCATTACATTCCCAGTGTTAGCAAACGCTAGCTAGTCTGTTAACAAGCCTCCAAGCAGACGTCCCACTTTAAATCCTAACGCTACCTGCTGCCTTTCACCATCCACTTATTTAACAGCTGTCACATCCCTTGATCGGCAAATTAAATGAATAATTATCAAAATAGTTGCCAATTATTATTCTGTTGATTGACTAAGCCTTTAAGCATTAAATAGATAGCTTGCTTTCATCATCTATCCTACTTTCTGTCGGCCTACAACACAATGTCTGCTTTAAGAAGCTCAACATGCCAGTCTTTAATGTAGCAGACTGACATTTTGAAGTATTGTGTTAGCCCTTATCAGAAATAACCCAAACAATACGATACCTAACCCTGCTTATGACACTACTTATATGCAATGGTATGGAAGAAGGTGAGGGCCACATGTGAAAAAAAGGTATTGAGTTCTAACTTTAATCTCAGAATTTTGAGAATAAAGTCAGAAACGAGTCACAGTTCTGAGATTAAAGTCAGAATGAAGAGATTGCAATCTAAAACCTCTTTGGGGGGGGGGGGACGCCAAAACATTCTCGATACGGCTCTGCATCAGGACGGTAGGTTTTGGAGCTTTGAATGGGTCACACAGCGACCCACAGCGTCAATTGATTCTGACTCTCCAACGTGGCCCTAAATCGCTTCCATATTCCCGTTAACCTGCGTTCTGATCCATACTATTAACCTGTTCATTTTCTTGGCATTGTGTATACTTCTGCGGACTCTGTGCGTCGTCGGGGGGCTCGTGCAAGAGGCTTGACCTTACTTCTTTATTTAATGGTAGGCTACAAACCAACTTTTAGGTGTATGCAGGCACTGGAACAGCACTCGTTCCTATTTTGTACTGCAACTGTTTCCCTCGGGATACATTAAGTTCTATCAGATCTTATAATTCATTTGAAGAGGAAATTACAGTTCTTTTAGGCTGATATGGTTTATTTTCAAGCACTTATTCCCTTTGTCTATCCTATCATTAGTAAAATACAACAAATTAGACGCAGTATTTAGAAAATGGGCATCATGTCAAACATGTAAAGCTCATAAAAATTTAAACATTGCACCAAATGTTTCTCCCAAAAAATAGGCACACTCAAATAACATACAACATAATCCCAGTTAGTAATAGGATTCCCTCTATACTCCATATGATTATAAAATCCAGCTGTAAAGCTTTACGTGTAACAAAGTTACACCTGCAGTAACAAGTATGCAACATGGACACATCACCACCTTTAGAGGTTCAGATGATGAACCTCTTAGCAACCTTATTTCCCCATCCAGCAGACCCAGAATCTGATCTTTCCTTTGGAGCAGCGTCTCTGTCCACCTGATGAATGTAGTTATTGGTCTCCACCAACTCCTGAGGAAAAAGGTCTCCACCTTTTTTTACTGTCCGTCTGCTGGTGCTGACCACTCTGAAATCAGACGCTGTGAGAGCTGCTAGAGTAAAAACAAAACAAGCAATGAGCTAAAACTCCCAGTTCTAATCCAAAAGTGTAGGCAGATGCCCCCCTGGTGGCGTTACAGCTTTTTAAAGTGACCGCATGCCCCAAAAGTTTCTGCTGAACATCCCGATCCATTTCAACAGTTCACAGTGTGTCAACACCACTTGGCTGGACAGGTCTGAGATCAGTCTAAACAGGAATAATCAACAGTATCATGTAGGAAATGATCTAAATGTAAGATTTTATCATAGGAATACTATTGGCTGGATTGCATGTATAAAAATTAAAAAAAGATAACGTAATCAAGCCAAAACATTGGATTCATGGTCTTCCCCTGAAACATAAACCTTTACAATCCCAGTAAGGTCGGCTTCACCCTGGGTGTGCGGAGCGAGCGTGTCGAAGCGGGACATGGCACGTTGACGTTTAAAAGTCTCCAAGCTTTGACGTAAATGCAGATATAAATGTAAAAAAATAACAGATTTTCAAATATTGCACCTGTCATACAGAACAAAATATTCTATAGCCTGTTTTGCCTTTAATACTGCCGACATTGCTTTAATCAAATCGGTAGCCTATATATTTATATGTTTACCCATTTTTCAGAACTTGAATCTGTCGGCGCTATGTCCCGAGATGGTCCTCGCTGTAGGTTGCCTAGCAGCAGCAGCAGCACCGCGGCAGACCCGGTTCTGGTGTGTAGGACTAGAAAAACCCCACAGGCAATAAAACCTTTTAACACGTCCTCCCTGAGCGCTAGACATGACTCTGAGACAACACTGCACTAAGTGCAACCTGCACAGTATGTTTATCTGCATATCATTACTAGTTGTGCAGTTGCACATTTTGTATTCCCAACTTGTATATATTTTGTACTTGTGTGTTTAATTTCATCTTTTGTGCTGTGTGACTGATATTTTGCTGCTGTAACACTATCATTTCCCATTTTTGGGGATCAATAGCTATCAATCAATCAATCAATCAATCAAATATATATATAAAACCATCTATCTATCTATCTCTCTCTCTCTCTCTCTGCAGCTGACATGCAACTGAAACACCCCGCTCAGGCCACGCAGCCAGTGTGTAGCCAGCCAAACTACTGGAAGTGTGTAATATCTAATACATCCTATTTTATATCATTGAAATGAACAATAAATCTGGTTAGCTGGAGTCTGCTGATGTTTATCTGGGCATTATTTTAGTGGCCATGACATACATGGGATAATGCACACACTATCATTCTATATGGAATTTCAAGGATTCCCTTGTGAAACCTCCATCCCATCTTTTTTTATCCTTGCTTCTGTTTGGTTAGGAGTCTGTGTCTGACTGCTTCTCTACATGAAGAACTGAGCCAGCATGTTGGCCATGCCCAACAGGATCAGGAAACTGTGGAAGACGGCTGACGGCCAGCGGAGCAGCCCCTGCCTCCTCAGGGAGATCATGTGGACTAAGGCAGGGAAGACAAACACTAGAGCCAAGCCACATGTTGCTCCAGAAAACCTGCAAGGAGACGGAGTTAACATCAGTACAGTTTATGTAGGATTCATTTACATAGTAAACTGGTGCATTCAACTTAGGCTTCCTAAAGACAACACTAAAAAAGGAACATGACAAGTTAGGGTTCATGTGCTGTGTCTCTCTCTCTCTGACCATAAACTCATTATGAAAATGGGTACTGAGGTAATAAATCTCTCTCTTTCGAAATATCGAAATCTACAAACGATCTGACTGAAAACAATAATTGTGAAATACAAGTCTACTTGTGCTTTGTTGGGGGATTTATGAATGTATCAGGACAGCACAAATATGGGCCGTTTCAGTCCCCCCCTCAATAATGAAGTTAAAAGATACCTTATGATGGATCCAATATTGGGATAAAACTTGGCCATCAGGACACCAGCTCCAACGATTAAGATGTTCAGTGCCAGAACGTGGAGGAAACTAAAGAGAGACAACAGGAAAACACAAGATATGCTGAAAGACTGAAAACTTACTGCTACAAAAAACTGTTACAGAGTCCATCTGGATTTATTCTCATCCTGAATTATTTTTTTGCTGGTCATTTGTTTTGTAAATTCTAATTTTCTTTTTTTTTTTCTCGGTTATGCATGTCCAAAGAATGCCTCTTAAACTAGAATCCTACCTGATTATCACAATCAAAAGATGCTAAATTCAGAAAAAGGCCTCATTTGGAATATCCACACAGAATATGCTGTTTACATGACCTATTACAGAATATTGTCATATTCAGAATAATAGTGGAATATTGGTGTGCATGTAAACATACCCAGTCAGTCTGTCTACTGTAGAATTTTTCTGCTGCTGGAAATCAAATCTATTTTTTTCCACTGAGCTGCAGTTAACCTAAAGAAATTACAAATGTAAAAGCACAATAGCTGTATGTATTGTGACAGTAGAAATATTTCAAATATTTCTCAAAGGTCATTTAGAAACAGCGTCTCTCTATTAGTTTGCTCCCCAGACAGAATTTGCACTTTAAAATGTCTTGGTCAGTATTCTTTAATAATTCATTTTATGATCCTTAGCTGCTGGGTTGAAAAATGACTAGGAGCAGTTTCTCATTATCTGAATCGGCCTCAAAAAGAAATATTATTAGTTGGGCTATATTTAATACCCCTGAATGTGAAATAGTCGAGCAGTTGTTTGGCAACATAATGAAGACAAAGGAACATTCAGACAAATCTGTGACAAATGCTTGTAAGATGCACTCTGGCCAGTAACATGCAGTATATTTAATCAATTAACTTCAATCAAATGTCAAGATGCAGATTTATGTGGAAAATTGCTTGTGCTTTCATGTAAATCTGCTGTAAATATTTGGAGGATCAACTACTGTGTGCGTAAGGACACAGCTAGTGTCAGAATGAATAATGTACTACTTAAATGGTAAGGTAACAAAACTTTCATTCAGTCTAAATTTTAGGCTAGTAATATTTCACTATACTTTAGGATGTTTGTTAACATTTAAACCCATTATCATAAAAAAAGAAGTTAGAATTGTCATTAGGCTGCCGTGCAGGTCTGCTTCCACAGAAACAACAACTTCAATGATAATATCCCTGAGTGCTACCTGGGGTAATGATTGCCGAAGATCTGGCCCATCATCTGGACCCGCACCAAGTATCCCAGCAGGGGGTAGACTGTGATCATCTGGAACAACAGGAAGGTCCGAGCCACAAACACCATCACATCACTGGTGGGGAAATTATCCAAGAAGTTCTGTAGGAGAGAAGAAAGCAGTGGGGGGTTTGGTTGGGTGGGGTTTTAGCAGTTTGTAAATGTGTTCTTATGATGACCCTAAGAACAATGCAGAGAGCAGCATTTGGCTTTGATTCATATGAACAAAAGCTTTCTGAGACTCCAGTGGCCGCAGAAAGAAGTCTGTTTCTATAGAAGTCTATGAGTAAATGAGCCCACTTCTCTCTTGATTTATTACCTCAGTACACATTTTCCTAATTAGTTTATGGTCTGAATCTCTAGTTTCAAGTCTTCTTCAACACACCGTGATGTTAATTTAGTAATTGATGCTCCCATTTAAAGCAGGGGATGATTTAGGACCCGTCAATTAGGACAGAGGCTTAGCAATGCTAACCATGCTAACGCAGAGGACATTAAAATAGACCTCAACTTGTTTTGGCTGTTGTCCACGTTTTCATCTTAAACTTCAATCCTTTCAATTGTTCTTGGCCATAATCAAGTTATATTTATTTGAGTGAGTGAGTGAGTGAGTGAGTGAGTGAGTAAATAAATAAATACATAAATAATAAAGTTTATATGGCCAAAAAAACAATAAAACACAACAATAAAACACTAAGCTAAAAGAAAAGAAAAAAAGTTAAGAAAAATGTATCTCACCGGCTCAATGCAGTCCTTGGAGAGAGGAGGTGAGGGGAAGGCAGCAAAGATCAACACTCCCACATAGAGATAGGTCAGCCCTACTAGAAGATAAGCCACAGACAGGTCCCGCACCTGAAAACACCAGAACACACTCACCTCAGCCTCAACATCACTGCACTTACGGAGTTTTCTGAGGTCAATAAACCACGTTGTGAATGGATGTAGATGATAGAATAAGACATCTTTCACTCTGTTGGCACAGTTACACACATGCCTGAAATACACTCGTGCATAGGACCTATAGAGAGATGTCAGAGTGGCGGGGGGGGGAAAAACACATGGATGAGCACCCCGAGCAGTTTGGTGCCTTACTCAAGGGCAACCTGGCAGTTGCCAGGAAGTTAACCTGCACATCTCCAGCTACCAGTCCATACTCCGTACAGGGACTTGAACCAGCAAACCTCAAAATCCCAATCCCCCACAGACTGAGCTACTGCCACCCAAATTTATAGTATGTTCCTAAATTCGACATTAAAAGGCGCTGACTTAGACTTACATAATTCACTCAGAATTATAACAAGAAACAACTGGGGAGACTGAGCTGTGCTATCTGAACAAAGTTACCAGATTACTAGAGCATAAATGCATGGTTGCAGTATGTGTAGCTGGAGGCTCACATTGTTCTCTTGGTGTCTGTTGTTCTTCATCAACGTGATGATGCAGTTGTGAATGAAGAAGGCCAGAGTGAGGACACCAGTGAACTGAGGGAAGAGCAGTCTGAACTCTGAAAGGACAAGACAGAAGTCATACATTTAAATATAATATTTAATCTACATGAGTGCTCCCCTAGTGGTTGCAAAGTGTGCCAGAAAACTCTTACTGTAAATACTTCTCTTAGAGATTGGTTTGACCGTTCACAGTAGCAGTGTGCTGTTTGTGGTTGTTTGTGGTATACAAAAAATAGAATAAAAAAATGTATTTATAACATTGTCTTGTAATGTCTGTCATAAAGCACTGCTAACTGTTACTGCAATATGAGCCATCAGTGGACAATATTCTGCACTATGCATATTTATGTATTACTCCGCTACCTCCAACTGTACAACATGTCATTTCTATTCATCCGCACTTTACTCATCTATCTATCTATCTATCTATCTATCTATATATATATAGAGGGTGTTTTTTTGTGTAAATATGTTTATTATTTTTACTACTATTATTATTTTTATAATAAATTGTAAATAACTGTTTTCTATTTCTTATACAGTACTTTGTTTATTTTTCTCCTATGTCTACTTAATGTGTATTTTTGTTATTCTGATTCTTTTGAGCAGCTGTAGCACAGTAATTTCCCCAGATTAATAAAGTCTATCCTATAATAACTGTAACCTCGCTGTGTAATCATACTTCTGGATCCAGATCCTTTTAGGCCCTACACGTGTTAGTTTAGAAAGAAAAGTGAATATAAGTGTAACAGGATTCACTCTCAATCGTGTATCAATAACTGTTTATTCAATACATATTGGGTTCATGTTTTAGTTAGTGGATAATGTTTAGGCCCAATTTAGGCCCAGCAGTCTCAGAGACGAGACTTTCTCCTCTGTGTCAGAGAGACAGAAGGTGCAGACTAAAATCTATCTTTAGTTGAACAATGATGAAGTTAGGGAGGTGGGAGTGAGCTAACGTAGGAAAGTTAGCCTAGCAAGGTGTATCCTGTCACTGAGCAGAGGAGTTTCTCTTTGAGACAAAGCTGACAAATTACAATCTATTAAAAACTGTAAAAACTCACTTGTGCATTGCTATGTTCCAAGGTAATCTGATCAGTGATACAGAAATGATAAAGATATTTGAACATGTATAGTGTCTTCCACTTCACCAATCAGGCCATGCTAATGGTAATTAATAATACAATAATCAGTTATAAATGTATTGTTCTGATTGGAAACCAAAATATTGTGAGCACCCATTATCTCCAGAAATAGCTGAAATTATGTGTAATAATTCAAAATATATCCCAGGACCTAAATCTATTTATCTAGCATGTACGTAAGAAGCTAACAGACAATTGTCTGGGTCACAAAGACCTAGGTGCACTCAAGAAAGGGAAGAAGTGGAGACATGTAGCAAGGAATAGAATTACTAATATAACCAGTTTAAGGTCCTTCTTCAAAGTAGGGAACATGAGGTAAATGTGTCCAACTGACACGGTAGTAAAAGACTCAGATTGCGTTGTCTATTTGATTTTCTATTGCCTGTGGACGTTTAGTGTATCCGGGGCAGCTCGGTTTACTTGTTAGCATGTAACTGTTGCAAATAAATCTGCAAAGAGGGAACTTCAGCAACCTCTGGTGTCTTCGTGAGTCCTCATCCGACAATATCTTCTGTACTGAGGGCGCTGTGGGGCTCACGCAGTCAGCAAGTAAAGAACTTCACTTTTAATTTCAAAAATAGGCCCTAGTGGATTAATTATTATATATTAAGAGTGAAATAGCAAAAAAAAACACCACAAATGTCCATTACTTCATACAGAAAACAGGGTTTTTTCTATTTAGGACCATGAATGCGTTTTATTTCATAGCATTCAAAACTTTCAGATTATGAGATCTGTTGCTTGCAAAATATTAATATTATATTATATTTTGGCCCTAAGGTGGCACTAGAGGAAAGCTCATGGAGTGTCCAGAATGAAAAAGGTTCATCGTCTGGGGAGCACCATTGAGCAGAGTACATTTTAATGTCAACCAGTTGAATTATGATGATAGACATTAAGAGACAAGATGTTGGAGCTAGGGAAAGGCTAAAGAAGGTTATTAATATAACTAATAATATCAAACTGCGTGGCAGAGTTGGTCATCAACCAAAGGACCGAGCACAATCACCATCCCTGTGCCAGAAGGCCAAAATCACTTCATTCCCCAATTACATCAACAGACACCGTAATAAACTCTGATCAGCGGAATGCAATATTTCTATTTATACCACAATCTTGATAATTATAATAATCTAGTACCATTTTTAAAAGACCTATTGAGAAATTGATAAAATACAATATAGTGAATACCTATAATGTCTGCTTTGGGCTAATCCACCACAATTGATACCTATCCAACCACATTGATGCAATAATCATATACAAATCCATAAAGCAATTCTGCTTATTGATCAGCAACATTGCATTGAACGGCCTTATACACCCAAATATGCAAAAGGGGGAAGAACCCTTTTCAATCTGGACTTCAAGCAGGAATGAAAATCCTCATAGACAATGGGACTACAGTTAGCTAGATTTATGTCTAAAATGTCCATGTGACTTGCTGTGGAAATATAAATAAATAATCTGCAAGAGGCTTACCTGCGACATAGAACTGGTTTGTGTCAAACCAGTGGAACTCTAGGTGGAAGCCAAGGTGGACAGCTTTGATCGTTACCAGCACAATCAGGTAGACCACTGATATGGTGCCTGGAGACAGAAGGACACAACAATGGATGGATGAATGAAACAGCACACAGCATGTTTACAAGAAAAACCAGGGGCCGGTTCCAGAAACCGGGATTAGCAAACTTTGAACCAAAGTCTGAGCTCTAAAGTTGAATAGTCCCGAGATAAGGGCAGCTGATCAGAGCCGGAATATGTCCACTATGAGAGACCGTAGCAGCAGCAGGGAAAGTTGGAATAAGTCCTCTTATTTATTATTCACCAAAGTGAAATCTCCTTAATGAATGCTAAACATGAGGTAAATACAGTGGGTACGGAAAGTATTCAGACCCCTTTAAATTTTTCACTCTTTGTTTCATTGCAGCCATTTTCCAAA
>NC_048422.1:833428-853053 GCF_013103735.1 Etheostoma cragini
TGATTGGCTGCTTAGAAATTAAGTGTTAACGAGCAGTTGGACAGGTGTACCTAATAAAGTGGCCGGTGAGTGTATACTCAGTATGTATGTGTTCAGAGTGCAGGTTAACAGTACTGACCCAGGGTTAAACGGTTAACAAACTCTAGAGTTGATTTAGCTTAGCTTCACTGTAGCTGATGCAATGTATCAATATTAAATTGACATCGATGTATGAAGCTAAATATCGTCTTAAATTCTGGATGCTGTAATACCATGAAATGAAACACGTTGTCTTTTCCTGGTTTTAATAGCTGCATAACAGTAAATTTATGTTTTTTTCTGAACTTACCAGACAGCTGTTGTATTATTTGCTTCCACCCACTTAGTCATTGTATCCACACTATTGGTGATTATTTATCAAAACTCTTATTGTGTTATTTTGTGGAAGCACCAATAGTCAACCCTACAGTATCGACATTGATGTATTTGGTAAAAAATATAGTGATATTTGATTTCTTTCCCACAGCACTGCACTCTAATTTAGCTACTTGGTTACCTCATCCACCGGCAGTCAGATTTTAGGTTATTTTAAACTTAAGTAAAACATCATAAAGTCCAACACACTGGCAACTAGCTGGCTGACAAACATCAATTAATGGTGTTTTAATCTTTAGCTAGGATTCAAAGACAACCAAAGACCTAAAGAAACCCACTGTGATCTTTAGAGCACCTCCCCTAGGTCACTGCTGTTTCAAAACTCAACTGTGAGTTTAAAAAAAACTGCTTTTAATCAAGGTAATGCGCATGACTTCTGACTTATCCCAAACACTGTTACCCACTCTTCACGTCATTGCTCTCTCCCCATCTTACCCAAGAAAGTAAACCGTGCGAAGAAGGCGGCCGAGCGGAAGCAGAGCAGCGGCAGCAGCATGACGATGAGGTAGAGGGGTATGGTGTTGGTTTTGCTCCACCAGTGTTGAAAAGAGCTGCCATCAGAAGTGTCATTTCCACTGCCACCGATGAATAGTGTGCTCATGGTATGGTTTCCTCCAGGGACAGTGTTTGGGTATGGACAGATGACTGGGGATCACATCAACAAAGCATTGAGATTATTATTAGGAAACACAAAGTCATATTTAAGAAGTGTGCTGTCTAGACATTGCAAGTTGCAGAATAGTTCACAGAATCTGTGGTACTGTGGTGAGATCGACCTATCGCTCAAGTCCAAGAAGTCATTGTGCCAGTACTCTAGGTTGAAACAGTTGGGTTAAAAAAGTAAATGAACATTTTGTACAATTTAGCCTAATATACAAGTTTTTGGGCAAGGCTTGATAACAATTTTAGAAGAACATGACAGGTCTTTGACAAAGTTGGACCAAAATTGTTTAACAAGCAGACAGTATGACAATAAGTGCAGGAATTGAAGACCAAATTCTCACAATGTGTATTAAGTTGCGAGTTGAATAGGGTCAGGGACTCACCTTTATCTGAGCCGTTGGTTCCGAACTCTGAATCTGACATGTTGACATTGTGAGCATAGTCTGTAGACAGGAGAGGAAACCATCAGTTCAAAGCTCTTCTTGCATATTTTAGTGGTACAACCAATAATAACACACCGTCTCTGCACTAAATAACCATTATCTATAAACTGATATGTCATCTCAACATTGCTATAATTACACTTTCTCTAAACAGACAGAGCCAACCATCCTTACTCCCGACCACCATCTTGCTCTGTCTTCGGTGAATCATCTTTAGAGTGAACGTCGGTGCAGAATATGAAATGTCAAAAGAGCTTTGGACTCTAAAAAAGGTCAATACTGATCTGGAAATCCATTTTATTTGCAGAACAGATAAATAACCTATGATGTAGTGATGTCAGCCTGCTAGTTACAGTAATTCTTAATGCAATCTTTTAAATGTCAGCTCAATACAAAACTCAATTTTCTACGATTGTGCAAATATCCTTTGTTGTCATTGTCTATTGCCTTCCTGTATCTGTCACTTTAAATAGGGACAAAATATACTGAACGTTATTCTCACATCAAGCCTCATCTTGCTCAAAGGACAGTGACCTAATGAGAGAGAAGTTTAATCTGAGTAAGAAGTTTGATCTGCTTAAAACCTGAGTGTTGTAGAACATAGATTGTACAAAAGATACAAAATTATTATATGTTTGTACCATGACAAAAAGTTCCTAATGAGCCAAATTTTACTAACTTAACCTCTCAAGTTAATAAGTTGGTAATAAGTCAATTTCTTTATTGTTTTGGTTGCCATATTAAAACTGGCCAGATGAAAATTAGCCTGTTAAGCTAACTCTGTCTCATTAAGTTACTTTGCTTATAATTTCTCAACACCGTCCCTGTCATCTAAACAAATAAAAAAATGAAAGCCATTACAAAGTCAGTAACACATTGTACAGACAGCAGTGGCCACAGTACAGTACCCAGAGAGTGCCAGGTGTTAAGATGCATTTCAGACACCACTGACAAGTGTGGGCTTTAAAGTGCTGAGTTGTCTTTGTTATCAAGCAAACTGAACTACATAACGAGTGGATACCTCTTTTCTGGTAATGACAAGAGCATTGGGACTTACTGTAGATGAACTGTCCGGTGTTATAGAGGAAATTGGACATGAGGACCCAGTAAACCACCATGGCTCCAATAAGTGACACCATCGAGAAGAACAAGCTGGACCACTTGCCAAACTTGCCAAAGTAGAAACTACAAACATCGGGGAATTCCCAGTCGGATGTGTCCTCACCCCCTGGACAGAACACAGAAAATAAATACATGTGGAAAACTTTCTTTCATGTCACAGACCGTATCTTTGGGTACATTCTCTCTCCCTTTCTTTCTCTCATCACTCCCTCTTTCTCTGTCTCTCCCTCTGTCCCTCCCTTCCTCTGTGTCTCTCTGTCTGTCTGTCCCTCCCTCCTCTCCTCTCCTCTCCTCTCCTCTCCTCTCCTCTCCTCTCCTCTCCTCTCCTCTCCTCTCTCCCTCTCACCTGGTTTACAGGAGCAGGATCCGTCCACAGGTGAGCACTGTGGACGGATCCTGCATTGGTTTGTATCAGAAACATGATTTAATACATTTTCAAACCTTAAAAAAAGGGTAATTTCTGTACTAAAACTTGTAAGCCACCATAAGCAGAATCATTTATTCTAAGTGTAGCTGGACTTACGTATTGCCTTTGGTGATTTGAGAGCAATGTAACAACAGTAGAGCATCAGCAGGCCTGTGAAGATGAGGATGAGGATCCCCAGAGTGAAACCAGCCTGAAGGGAAAAAGACAACAATGGCTTTTCAGATTTCACTTTTGGTCTGTAGTCAAATATAATGAGCAATGATGCAAAGCAAGTCACTTCAGCTGCGGCTTTGAACAAGCCAAGGACTTGAAGTATGTGGAATAAAGCGAATCACCTGCTTTATACCCCAAGGAATGCTTAGTATCGATGTGCCCATCATTGTGTTCCATATAGCAAATCTGTGAAGAGAGAAAAGCAAGGTGATAATCAAAGCAAGAGAACATTTAGCTCAGGTTCATTAACTGATAATTAGACAGTTTAGCTGACAGGGCTTACATGGTGATGATACTGGGGTTTTTAGAGGAGTAGTCGCTGCCTTTCACCTTGAAAGCTGTCCCCAGTGGGCTGTAGATGTAGAGCTCCTCTTGCTGGGGGATCACATGGTTTGGAGGACTCTTAAGAAGAAAAAAAATAACAGCCGGACGCTAAAGATAAATCCCCACAGGTACGTTAGCATGAGCATGTATGAAAAAATTAAGGCTTTACGTTCACATTATGGTTGTTTATTAGACAGACGCAGGAAAACAATTCTTACAAATAGCACACTCTACTAGTAACAGTTCATTAAGCGAGGATTACTTTAAAGTTGAAACGCATAAAAACCTCAAGAACGCCTCATTGGTTTGTCTGTAATCGGCATTAACTAAAAGAATGACCTTGCAGCAAGGAAGGTCAGTCGGATTGCACTGTACAAGTTAAGTGTGATGATAGGGGGAGGACCAAACCCAATGGGTGTGAAATTCATAAAGGCTAAGGGTGTCCCAATGCCCACTTTCAAAGGCCGCAAGGGTGTTAGTACACACTTACCGAGCCCTTACCATGAGTCTGCGTCGACGCACACTTCACCCAAGGGAATTACCCACAGTTCAATGCGTTTATCGCGGAGACCATGGGGAAATCCTAAAATTACCTAGGTAGATAACAGTACGCCACGCGACCACGGAGCGGTTTTACAGCTTGTAAAACAAGAACCTGGTTCCAATACATTTGGAACTTCCTGGGCCTCGTCCGCGTAGAAAGCGACAAACTTAAAATGAAAATACTCATATCGGTAGGTGTCAGTAACATCTTTGTTATTAAATGTCGCCATGGTAACAAGGGATTTTGTGAAGTGCTGTCCCAATCCCCTTTCATTTTCCATGTGGCCTCACACACTCACTTACTTAGCACCTGAGATCCATTAAGTCTGGGAGTCTTTAGTACTCAGGGCTCACTTTGGGACAGGGCCAGTGAGTGTAATTAGTTCTTCAAATACTAGAGCTGTACCTTTTTTTTTTTTACTTTGAACACTACACAGTATGTGTATTTACTGCATTTAAAACATGTGTATCATTATTATTTACTTTAGTTAAATCATGTTGTAAGTTCCCTACATGTGAATTTTAAGGACTAACTTGTTAACTTGAAACAAGCTCAACATGGTCTTTGGTTAAGGGCTTACTTGAGAATTACTGGTTGGAACACCTGTTGAGATGTGTTATGGCTCCACCTCGCGGTAAAGAAAATCATTTGCAGAATTGAAGCTTGATTTACTGGTGTGTGTCAATACAATAAATAAATAAATATATATATATATATATATATATATATATATATATATATATATATATATATAAAAACCAGATTATTGAATATTATGGTTTAATATTGGCTAAGTCGTTTATTTGTGTACGGGTACCCCCAGGGTTCTTCAAATTAAATATAAGACTTTTTAAAACCTTTCTTGAAACAGGATTAAACTGAATGCAAACCTCACGGCTTTGTGAGTAGTGTGTACAGTAATAACAAAATGAATACTGTATATGTGCATGAACAGCTCTTATTCTATGAACTAAATTTACAAAAATAGAAGAAAAAAATGTGTCTATTAGAATGGGTTACAATTAGTTCTACATGAACTATATAATATTTGATGTCATGTAACTAAATAAAATGTAAATAATTGCTTCAATGATTGTTTTCATCCCGCTTTTGAGTCTAAAGGTTGCATCAAAGGGGCGGGGGATAAGGAGCAGGGCTCCGGGGAAAATCTGCATGAATGGGAGGGAGGCCAGGGGGGGGATTACCTAGGGAGTTAAATGTTCTAGGTTTGCCACTCCGGGCACAGGAATGAGGGTGGACTTCTTGAAGCGCGTGGTTATGACACACTAAGCCAGTGACAGGTTGAATATCATTGTGAATACCTGGTATACTGTTGGTCAGCACATAGTTGGAGGACCTGCTCCCTGAGACTGTCAGGTCCTGCTGCTTTCTTGGTATTCGCAATCTTGAACCTCCTCCTGACGTTATTACCAGTAATGGAGATATGGTGAGAGATACACCCACCCACCCACCCACCCATCCATTAACCACAGCTTCAGTTGTGTCAACTTTTTGGCTTCAAAGCAAACAACATTGTTTAGCTCAGAGGAGGGGGTGGGCTTGTAATCTGTCATGGTTGTTAGATCTATCATTCTTCAGGAGTCTCCCTTCTGGAATTGTAGATCTACTTTCATATTTTGAGAAATATTTGAGGAAGTCTCTAATCCTTTTAAGATATTAAGTAAATATTTTTTTTTATATTTTTTTTGAGGTACTTTCTCATTATGTTGAGATACTAAGTCCATATTTTGAGACAAACTGTACATTTATAGAGAAGGTAGGCCATTATTACTAATATTTACCACATGACAGAATGAGCTACTCTACTTTAAACTACCTTTTAAAAAAAGAAGTGGTCAATTGTGATAGATATATCCCACCGGACAGAATGAACTTAAGGTGTAATATGTAATAGTATTTAAAATAGTTGCTGCTGTAAAAATTTTAAAAATCTGGAGAGCATTGTCTCCCCCGCCCCCTCCTCCCCAGACACGTTGGTTGCCAGGCTGTCCAACTCGGCGTCCTTTTGGGCTCTAAACTGTCTCCATTTTTCTAAAACCTCTCCAATATTAACCCGGGTTTATAACGTCTCTGGTCACAAATGTTAGAAACATGTCATATCGACTGTTTTACGTATTTGTCCCATGACGATAATTTATTCTTATTGATAAGCCTACTTTCTCCTTAAAAACATCTTACAGCATGTGTAGTCACGTGACTTTGCCCAACCCAGTCAAACACATGTAAAGCATAAAGGAGGATATCTAAACGCCAAGTCCGAGTCAACTAAGCAACTTGTTCCCAAAAAAACGCAGTGTCAGTCATCTGGAAACATTTTGGCTTTAGAAAAGATCATTTAGAACAACGTGATTAATTATTGTTAATTTCAGTATCAAGGTAAAAAGTGCAGTTACTGGTGTTTTTGATATAAGGTCATGTCGTCCGGCCCTTTGTGTAGGTACTTAGTGCACTGTGCTATAACACCGTACTAGGTAGCGATGCAACCTACTAGCAGTCTGTCAGAAGAGGCGGTCAGTCTGCTGTAGTAATGGACTCTGCTGTTGAGGATGGCGGCCTCTGCAGAGACTCTCTCCTGCGGGTCCTCACCTACGATATTCCTGGGCTCTACGTGGAAGGGCCTAGAAGAAGCAGACACAAATCATGACATTCCTAGCAATATTCCATCTGTCAAATCATTTTTATAATCCATTAAACGCATTATTTGTTCCAGCTTCTACAATGTGATTCATAGTATCATTCTAAACTGAAAATCTTAAAGACAAAAGAAGCAACTTGTTAATTGTCGTCTTGGGCTTTGGCAACTAGTAATGGGCATTTTCGGGTTGATTTCTGACATTTTATAGACACACAAGCATAAAGAAATTGTGGGGCTGAAAATAAAAAAACATTTAAATACACCCCTAAATTTGATTTAAACAGCACAATTCCTTTCTGATTAGTTCTGAAACCCTAAACATGTGTTGGCTGAAGGAATTCACACACAATAGAACAAACATACATGTGTGACTTGCTGGAAATCACATTCACGTTTGTGATGCCTTTATGTGCTAGAAAGCTAGTTGGTCACTGTGAAATACCTAAGTGGATTAAAATTAACAAACTGTTAATACACACACACACACACACACACACACACACACACACACACACACACACACACACACACACACACACACACACACACACACACACACACACACACACACACACACCTTAGTATTTGCTTGTCAAATGAATTCCAGGCCACATGTGTGGAAGGCACCTTATCTAAAAAAAACTTGTGTTAAAGATACTGTAACTAACACGCACACACGCACACACACACACACACACACACACACACACACACACAGTAAAAGCTTAATGTGTATGGTTCTTACGGTTATAATCCAGATACTTCCATATAAAATGTACTTGTAGTATTATATTGTATGTGGTAGGAAATACATTTGAGAAAAAGTAATTCCACATTTGTCTTATATTGTTGATATAGTATTAACTCTCTGCCAATTCTTTTGTATCTGAATCTTTCGTGATTATATGAAACTATCAAAATGTATTGCACGCCCGCCCAAAGCAGCGCAGAAGGAACCATCAACCCATGACTAATGGTTACAAATGACTACCATAAGGATGATATCGTTGCTGTAAGCTTGTAAGAGACGATGTCGCTATCGCAACGACTCACACAAATTCAACAAATCACTGTGAAGTCTGTGTGAACCGCAGATTTGACACTTTGACAAGAGGCTGAGCAAAGTGGAAACTTCCCAAACTACGCTGGTTTAAGATAACAATGATTTGGGAAGAAAATGGCGTACTTTGAAGACTACACTAGATGGCAGAATATACGCATTGTAGGGATTTTAGAAAATGAGGAGGGCCCAGGACCAACAGAATTGGTCTTGGCTGAAGCTCGTTCCTTTTTTAAAAGTTGTCTCTAATGCTTAAACATCTCACCTTCTCCCTTGGTTGCTGTTTTTGGTTGGTTTTCTGATTCAACACGATCTGTTCCCCCTGCTCATTTGCAGAGGGTCATTGACTTTTCCTCTTTTTTAGCTAGAAGCTTCATTTTATTTAAATGGAAAGCTGCTACTGCTCCCTCACATCCCCAGTGGATTAGGGACTTTATGCAGAATGTTAAACTGGTTTAAAAAAAAAAATACCATCATCTGTACCATCAACAGATTTTACAAAACCTGGGACCCTCTGATAACTTATGTGAGCAAAAACTGAATGTTTACACCTGCCCTGGGTCAGTCTTTCAATAAAAGAATGTTAGGTGCTTTTTTTTTTATTTATGTTTTTTATCTATTGTCCCTCTGTTGTCTGGGACAAGTCTGTCAGGTTGATTTTGGGTTTGGTCTGTCTTTATCCTTTTCTTGTTGGGATTGTTTTTTCTATGCTCATTTGTAAAATAGAGAATACGATTTTTTATGTGATAACTGGAAATGTACAAATATTGTTTTAAAAAACAAAATAAAACACGGGGAAAAAACCTTCAGAAAAATCATAGAGAAAAGTGGAAAAAACAAGCACCAAAAAAAGGCTGAGAAATTGGCTAAAACTTCAAAAAAGCCTAGTCCAAAGTCACACAAACTTCAGAAAAAGTAGCAAAGACTGGGACAAAAATCCTTTGAAAACCTTATTGATACCTAATTGATATGCGGGCCTGATCAAAATCTGCTAGGTCTGCTGCTTTGTGTTCTGCAGGATCAACTTTATCAACCAAAGAACATGAATATGATGAAATACAATCCAGTGTGAGGCTTTCTGTTGTCCGGTATGTGGCTCTGCATCCACCCTGAGTGTTCCAGTAAATGCTTGGAACTCTTTCATGTGGAGCATGTTGACTGTAGAACATGAACCTGTGTGCTACTGCACAGGAGAGACGGATTATTCTCTGTCACGTGCACACTGTACAGCATACTGTAGTGCCAGTAAGTACTGTCCATTGATTGGTGTAGTGTTTCAGTGTAATCTACCTTTTAGCCTTGAAGTCGGGGGAGTCTGTGGAGCCTCTGATTGAGTAGCTCTCTCCGGTCTGCTCGGAGCTCAGCAGAGGCCGGCTGTCGTCGTCCTCCATGACCGCTGACATTCAGCTACAGCCTCTCAACTCTCATCACCTGACTGGGAGGAAAACATGTTGTAAAATGTAATCAGTGACTGTCACACGGCAACCATGTTATGTGCAAAGTGCAATATATGGAGTTGACATTACAGTTAACTAGGACTGGGTACCGCCACTGATTTCCCAAATCAATTAACAAGATCACGGTTTTATTACATCTCGAATTTACTGCAGATTTGGGATATATATATATATATATATATATATATATATATATATATATATATATATATATATATATATATATATATATATATATATATATATATAATCTGCTGCATCATTAAAAGTATCAATTTATTACATTTAAATTGACCCTTAAATGGATATGCCAGTTTTTTCCTTCCTGCTAAAGTGTAGAATAAGTGGGATTTATACTTCTGCGTAAAATCCACGCCGTGGCTATGTGCATTGGTACATGGAGACACGCCGTAGTGTGACGTGCACCTCTCGAAAAATGTAACGTTGCGGCGACGCACGTTGTGGCATCTCCCGACTCGTTTCCTGGTTCTCCTTCTCCATAAACAACATGAAGTCAAGGAGAGGGTTAACTTCTCCTGCTACAGATATACCACAGTGGTCAGAAAGAACAGGGGGCGCACTTGTTTCTTCCACTGTGATTCTAGAGCAGAGGTGGGCGTTTCTTTTTCCCCAACGGGCCACATGTAAAACAGGGACTGTTGTGGAGGGCCGGTCCTATTGGCTAAACTCAATTCTGCTCAATATTATTTAATCTCTTTACGGTCTAAGCTGTGACTGGTAAGGGCACAAATGTTATGATTAACATGAAAAAAACTGAAGCCGACATAGTACAAAATGCAATTATGTAACTATTTAGTAAACATCCATGAATGCAATTGTGACCAAAATGTGCATGTTTTTTTTGCCCTTTTTCAAAGAACAGTCAATACTTGCTCTGAAGCTTATTAACGTCACTCTCTCACTTGTCCCTTGCTCTAGACTTGGCTAATCCATTACAGTGAATACTGTGTCTGCTGGATTATTTGTCTCAAGCAAAGAGTTCCAAATCTCTGGAAGCCGACTTTCATACAGATAAAACCAGAATAGACCACATAAACCTGGCCCGGGGAATATAAATGATGATTTTCAGGAACATGCGCCTTGTAAAATTAATATTAGCTGAAATGGTGAAGGGAATAAAAGAAAATTTGTGTTGGCCTACTATTTTCTTTTTCCCCCCTGTAATGTTACTTGTGTAAAGCCTCTGTGGGTTTCATGAAATGTGCCGTATGACTAAGTTATGATAACGTTGGTTGCTAGGACAACCTCTTAATGTTCTGGCTCGTGACCCAGTGACGGAGGTACCAGGTCTATATAGGTTCCCGTACGCTACACTGGAAATGCAACAATGCATCTAGAACGTATTCTCTTATTGTAAATAAGTGATTTTCTATCTGAGTAATAGATTCATGGCGACTACATGACCTCGGGGAAACACTAACTCAGTAATCTACAGTGGACGACACAGCAGGGTAAAGAAGAGAGCTTAGGACAGCAGGTGGGGTAAGAGCACTACCGCTGTGGTCCAAAGGGGGCGCTAGAATCTACACAAACTGACAAAAACTAAGTAAAAGTACTGACTGTAAACAAAACAAAAAAATTCTATTATAGTAGTAAAGGTTATGCATTGAAAATGTAACTTAAGGTACAGTATGCTATATGACTACTGTACTAAATCCAACAATGACCCTGATGAACCCAGATATAGAAAGCTGAAATACTATCTTTTCTGACAACAATGCTAACGCCAGTATTTTCTCCTCCAGTACTTTCTCCTCCAGTACTTTCCGTCCCGGGACGTTATGTCTGTCTGTGTTTGGGCCAGTGTGTTGGTTTCAACAGTTGGACAGCCAGGGCGGGTTACCAGATCTATACCTGTAAAAACATAAACCCAGCGGGCTACAGCTGTAACATTAGTACAGCCAGGAAAGCAGCAAACACATCAACAGAATCAACGGAGATAGTCTACCCCACCCCAAAAAAACTGGAGAAAAACATTGGCGATGGATTTGAAAGATGGAGACAGCGAGGAGCCCAAAAGGACGCCGAGTTGGCTAATTTCCTCTTGAACAGGTACGCATTAGTTACAGAGGACTGGCATTTTATGTCAGGTCCACATTTATGTACTCACATTGAACTATATAGAGTACTCGAGTTAGTGTCTCGCAAAAAAATGAAAGACACAGCCAGTGAAGTGATCCCAACGGGTGCTGGCTAACGCCGCCATGCTAACACATCATAACCTATCGATACACAGATGCCAAGTATTGATCTATAATTATATATGTGTTGGTCAGTTTGTCCCATTTTGCATTTTTTGTTTCTTTTTAGACAGATGTTGACAAAGTTTCCTTTTGGGGACATTGTTTAAAATCTGGAAAAAAAATCTGAATTTGGAAAAAAGGTTATAAATTGCATTATATAGCAAAATATTGCAATTTGTTTAAAATCTTAATAATATCGTATTGTGGCATAAATATGGTGATTGGTGATTTCAAACCCTACATGAAAGTGGGTCTGTGGGCGGGGTGGAGAGGACGGCGAGGCAGTGGGGTTCAGCTGTTGTTGCGGTCATTTTAAGCAGGAAGTCAGCGTGTGTGTCAGTCGGGTACAGAGCTCCGCGTGATCACAGGCTTGTATGACGGTCAACATGACCTAAGCTAGCTACTCTGCCGCGCAATGTCTAGCTATGTGACACTAGCATCTAGCATTGTTGTGGATGCTGCTTTCTCAACCTGGCAACCCCCCATGACCTTGGATTCTGGGTTAGAGTTGGCGGGGGAGACGGCTCTTTACAGCATTTTAAATTTGGACTCCAGTAACTATTTTAAAACGCTAGCTGTGAGTATTACATAATGCACCTTTAAGTCAAAGTTTGTAAGTATCATCAAGAAAACGTACTTAAAAGTAATTTAAAAAAGTACTCATTTCCGAAAAATCCTCACATTATAGAAACAGGAGGGAAGGAATTTTAGTTATGTCAAATTAATAAAAAGGTAATCCTTTCAGCTGGACATGTAGGTTGTTTTATTGTTGGGTAGTTTAACTGTAGTTTATACACTTTGTGTGCAAAAATCTTAATTTGTTAATTAACTAAAACTTTAGATTAACAAAGTGGAGAAAAAGTAGAATATTTTTCTCTGAAATCTAGCAGAGTAGAAGTAGAAAGAGAAGAAAAGACTCAGTATATTACTTTTATAGTATCAGAATGTAGGTTCCACCACTGATAATAACCTGCTATTTCACTTCTTATCTTAGAAACAATATAATGTGCTACCTGTAGTAGTGATACTCCTACACAGATATGACCATGAAGCTTCCTCACCACAGAGCTCCTACTTTATCAGGTATCAGATAACCTCAGACAAGGCACGTGACACCCCAAATAACCCCCTGCAACAAGTAACGTTCCAAACCCTGTGTTTATGTGTTCTAATATTTGGACTGTGTGAGGTGTTGACTTAAAGATAGCATTTTCTATTACAAAACCTACTCCTGTGATATTAAGAAACATATAGAGAAGACGTTCACGTGAAACGTCGCCTGCGTCGTTAAGCTGGAATTCAGTTCAAGTATAAGAGTCTGTAATGATTCAGCAAACTTAAGCAAAGGGTGTAACGTTAGCGTTCTTACCGTATGGCGCCTTTCTGTTCCCCTTCGTTCCAAATTTTACCGTAAGTAGATAAACGTCACGTTACCTGGCTGAATTCAGGTAACAGGCTAACGCTACTAGCTTGAATGACACGCCTTAACGTCGGACAATGCCCTCGCCTGCTGTCATTTTAGCACGGTCAGCATGCTGGCATCCTTACCAAAAGTCTGCGGTGACGTGCTCCTTCCTCCCCTCAGCTCATCTCAGGTCTGCTCTGTCAGCAAGTCCGCCGAACGGGAGTGGAAACAAAAAGCAGACGTCAACACACGGCGGCGGCGGCGGCTGCTACTGCTTATTGCTTAATACTCTGCTTCTCTGTAATAACTCCAAAAATCAAATATAGGCCTACAGAAGACGCTATCTAAATAACAGCCAACTGTTACTGGCAACACAGTCGGAACGAAGACGAAACGCTAAGTTGAACGTATATATTTCGCCCTCGCGAGCTGTGACTGTTGTTATTTATAAATTATCTTCTTCTTCTTCTTCTTTTAAAGGCGGGCTACAAACCAACTTGTCTGTGTATGCCGCCATCTACTGTACCGGAGCGTGTAACTGCATGCTCCTGTTAACCCTTGTGTTGTCTTCCCGTCAAAATTGAAAATCCACTTTTATTGACGCTTTTTTTCTCTCCTTTAAAAAAATAAAACTCCTTTATAGGAAATTATAACTAATGTTTGAGTTAGAAAAGCAGAAATTAGGAATTATTTAGACTAAAATTAAAGGAGCGGATGTTGATGATAATCACAGACTGGAATATGTCAACTTTTACTCACTACCATTTCAAAACACTTAAACACTTGGTTTACAATATTCTTCTTTTTTTTCTCTTGATGTTTTTTTGTCTCTTCTTTGAGATTTTTTTTCTCAATCCATGCAGACATGCCCCCCCCCATGTTGAACCCAAAGTTAAACCCTAGCTTGAGTAAGTGGTTCTGCTCCCAGCCCACAGAGGCCCTGCTTCTAGTTTGGCACTGGTTGGAGTCTTGAAATGAAACAAAAACAAATTGATCGATAATCCTGTAAAACATTTAATGAGCAACATAAAACGGAAGATGATCAGTACAACCAATAAACATACAGTTTCTTTTTTTCCCAAATTCTTTTCCAGCAACAATCAGCACAAAGTCTTCCAAACTCAAACAACGGAACTTTTGAACACTATATTTATGTTTGACGTCCTATAACTCCGCCACGTAGAAAAGAACTTAGTTAAACACATACGTAGACATCTGAAGAATTAAGAGTACAAAGTGATGTCATTAAGATTGTCGATGGATCTTTTAGACCTTCGTCACAAATGCAGTGTAACTGTGAATGACTTTTTTCAATGCCAATTTCCACGTTCAGTCCCTGTGGCCCCGGGGCTCCTATAGACTCAGGACTTTATCAAAGTGAAAAGACGACATTTACAGCTAGACGTCAGCGTTTGTGATCAGGTAGGATATCTGCCACC
Source organism: Etheostoma cragini (assembly GCF_013103735.1). Classification (NCBI taxonomy): domain Eukaryota; kingdom Metazoa; phylum Chordata; class Actinopteri; order Perciformes; family Percidae; genus Etheostoma; species Etheostoma cragini. Next base: position 847,860 of record NC_048422.1, read on the forward strand.
TTCTGGTCTTCAGTCGGACATTCCCAGCTGACAGAGTGGAATAACACGCCCATGTCCGACTTTATGCTCCACTGAAACTTCCTCTGTCTAAGTTAAAATGCTCCTTCCCCAACAAGCTCTCCGTGTACTGTCTGTTTGGAGAGGGCTTGGACCGGGTACCGGTTTCAAGGTATACCGCGGATTGAAAACGTTTCCAAACCACTCCAATGTTCTGTTGTACTAATCCTGGGGTATGAGCCGTTTTTTTAAATAAGTGGTCACGGACATAAAGTGCAGTTTAGAAGTCAATTCACCTGCCAGTGTGTTTCAAAATAAAATACACTGTGTTCAGCGGGGGAAGAAAGTTGTTTGTTACCCAGACCTTTCCAAATAATACATTTCAAACATTTGCAATCCCGCAATACCGTGAAACCGGGATATTTGGCTGAAGGTTACCATACCGTCAGCATCTTACACCGGCCCAGAGTTGGTTACCTTGGAAACTTGAAGGGGTGTTGCATTTTAACCAATAGCCAGTTGGATTTTTCTGATATCTTTGGAAGGCAGCACTCATTTGAGAACAGCAGTAAGACATCCATTTCTCTTTTTCTTCTTCTTCTTTTGATAGTTCCTCTTTGCATGCATTCAGCTGGGCTCCATTGAAGCACCTTTATATAATGTAACATAGCACCATTTTTTCATATAGTTTTCCTGTTATACTGGGACCCAACCATTGGCATGCATACACTCTAAACGTAGTTTTCTTGGTTACCATTTCTAAAACGTATCATTTCAAACATTACAAGGCAAGTAATGAATATTCATACAGTACTTTAACATGTAGAAGATGAACTAATACAGTACACATTAAAGAAAGTGCTAGAGTACAAATCCTCCTTGTTTTTTAAGTCTTACTCTACAGGACTAATAGGACACACCAATGTATTACATTACATGTATTTAAATATACACTTTTTCACATTTCCATTATTCACTTCAGTTCAGGTTTTTTTTTTATGATTACCAGACAGCTATATCTCCACATTTCCCACTTGGTGAACAGAAGGCAAAACTAAACAGCAAACCAGAACGTCTTCTTCAGTGTGCATACATTCACATCACACACGTACACACACACACACTTTGTCCAGGTGAATCCCACCTCGGCACTTTGATCCGTTTTTAACTTGGCTGTGACTGTGCCATCCAAACGTTATAGTAATACATGTAAGTGGACTGTTGTATAATTTCCATATTTGTTATAACAAAGCACACAGATTCAAATAAGCAAAGGTTCAGTCAAATGGTAACGGTGTTTTAAGGCGTCAGGGTTGGACACGTTGGACCTGTGTTTACAGCCCAGTCCTTCCATCACAGTCCCACATCCTGGAGCCCTTCTGCGGACCGTCCACTCCAAACAAATGACTCACGAGACAGAACGGAGCACACAAGCAGCGTAACAAAACCCCAGAACCTGGTCCCTACAAGTCAAACCCTCAGCTACTGTTTGTACTCTCCTGAGCGCGGCGGAGAGCAGCCGTGGTCGACCTCGGGCTGAACGCACTGCTTGCTTGATGTGCTTTTCTACTCATGACGGTGTCATCTGCATATCATCGGTCTCTCCCTCCGCGCACTAGAACCGCTCAAATCAAGGCCGGGTCGTGGGGCTAAGACTTCCAGAAAGCCAGTGGACATTGACATATGAGTTGTTGTTGTTTTTTTTAACGTGTCAAAAACGAGAAATAGGAGCACATAGGGCTGCTCTGACAAAACTAGGTTAAATGTAAGTTAAATTCAGTTCAGCTTAAACACGCTGTTGACCCTGGTTCTTCACTGATCTTCCACCATTGGAATCACGGCTTAAAATCAGCACCATCCACCAGCCAAATGCCGGTAAGTGAATGCAAGTGGCTGGTAAAATTGCATCACTCTCCAGCCAAAAAAACAACCAACCACCGGTCAATCTATTGAGTGGCTGGTCAGATTTCAGCATTCTCTAGCTTTTGGACTGGTGGACGAAAGAAGATCCTGATTGGATTCGGATGTCCCGGATAAGTCAGGCTGACCACAGCTGCTGCTCTCTGTCACTGAGGAAGACACTCATTTCAATTTCAAATTGCACACGTCTGACTTTTACAGGTCCAACATTTCTCAGCTATTTGACTATAAAGTGTCATGGAAAGAACCATGTGACGTCCCACTTATTATCAGGGAAATTGAGAAACTGATGATTCAGAACCGGAAAAACCTGAAAGGGAGTGCACCTGAAATGTTGCTGACCATCACACGGGATTCTTTCTTTCAGTCTGCGCGGTTGATTGCAATTGCGTTTCCCATGTTGTCTTTTCTATGTGACGCACGCTGGAAGAACACACACGCCACCACGTCACGCTAAACGAAGCGCCAGCATCACACGTGGCACAGTTGTATGGCTGCTGTGGCTAAAAGGCCATCTTATTCATGCCAAGAAGTTTCCAATTTGAATTTTTGAATCATCTGTTATCTCAGTGTTTGAGGGTTGAAACCGTCCATTCTGGTGGCATGCTTTAAAAACAGCTCAGCCGTGATGTAAAAGGACTTGTTAGTACGGGGATAAAAGCCACGCATCGGTATGCCTCTTTAAGGGAAACACATAACAAATATGAATATATTACAGTAAATCACAACTTTTTATTATGCAAATTAGAGACTTAAATGTTCGATTTATTGTCATCTATTTATTTATATATGCCGTCAGAACTGGACCCAGATCATGATGGGAGTTGTGTGGGACTGCAGCCCGTCAGATTCTAGAAGCAGGGATCCGTGATTGTCACTTTACACCGAGGCATGGCTAGGATTGGTCCCTTCACGTCAGCTGATTCGAAAGCAGCGGAACAAAAGTGCAGCTTTTATTAAAGTGCTTTTAGGAATGCTATTTGGAATACGAAAGACGGATGACATTATTCCTATCCAGGAATTCACGTTCCACTTTCAGGAGAATAAATATCATGTCTTTATCTTAATATCGTGGCTGAGGCAAGATTTCATCTTTGAGAAAATGTGCCGCTCGAGCCAAATTCACTGGATAGCAACGCAGACTCAAATCAATAGAAAGAATTGAATTTATATATTCTAATTCCACATCATATTTTTTTAAATAAATTGTGCTTTGAATTATACTTCCAACACTGCTATATATATTTATATATACATATATATTTTGCCATTCATATGAAAATAAAACAGCTTCATGCCCTCCACCAGACAGTACAGCAAACACACCACAGCCAACTACTCCCGTGCTTTTCACGCACCTAAAGGCATCACAAGAATCGCCTGCCACCAGTACAAATATGTCAACACTACTTTTTCTTACTGTTTTTTTGCATTTCCCCCCCCCCCATCCTACACCAACACTAGTCATTTCCTTACATCTCAACTCCATTAAACTGAGAGGGGACAGCATTAGGAGGTCCACTAAGACAGAGGGCCCGACTCAGACATGTTCCAGTTGCTTCTGTCCAGACGTGGACCATGATGGGCTAGAATAGATGAAGCTTCTTTTTCACATTTGGATTGGATTTTACTGAATGTTGACCCTAGGAGATCTGTCTTATAGCCTTTTTAAATTCAAAATTTGGCGATTCCTACCATGATTCTGTTATCACAGAAACTACTGGGCTCTTATATTAAGTTAAGCATGAGAGCCAGTGTAGTTCAGGTAACTCCGTCCTCTGTGTTTTCAGCCCGGCTATAACTTCATTTCACTATTTTGAAATATTGGGTTCGTTTGTCTCGTTACTGACAGCACTACACATTAAAAAAAAGAAAGAAAAAAAAAATACAGAGCTACGTGTTGAAATCAACCTGAATTCTCTTTTAAATTTTCCTGCAAAGAACGTGTACGGGTTCCATACAATGGTCATGCATGGATCCATGATATTTTTGGGCATTTGATATGTTAAAAGAAAACCATATTTCTGATATTAAAAAACTGAGGTTAGGGAACACGGGTCTAATTTGACCCAAGAACAACACAAGGGTTAAATGGCCAAGTCCTGACTCCAGGGTCGGGAATGAGCAGAGTAGCAGCTGTAGTGGGACACTTTAGACCCAGACTAGACTAGTCCCAGTCTGAATCGGGCTCTTTGTCATCAGTGACTTCACACAGCTTACATCCAGTATACATGGAGCTCAGTGGACAGCCATCCAAGCAGCACTGGATGGACTGTTAGGGACACATGGGTAAGACATGGACACTCTAAGACAACTTCATCACGTCCTTATCAGTAGGTAGTAAAGGTAAAATACACCGTTCTGCAGATATGACAACACTTGAGTACGTTTACATTGCACGCTAATATTCCACTATTATTCAGAATATGACAATATTCAGAATTCCATGTAAACATGCATATTCTGTTTGGACATTCTCCGAGTATAGCTTTCTCCAATTGGGATGATATGCCCGTATTATTTGGGTTTTAGAAGCATTCTTTGGAAATGTGTCAGAGCTTTCAGACTCAAGCTGGGTTATCACGTCAGTTTGAGATAGTTCACGGCCTCTTGCGTTGCTATGGTTACTGTACACAAACCAACAGTTTACACAGCCACAAACAGCTACTTTGAAACATCATTGGACTTGGATGTGAACAGGGGTTTTTAAGACGATGGATGAAGTAATGAAAGAGGGAGGCTGTGTTCACATGGGCCAACAGGACCACCACTGGGGGAAAAGATAGAAAAAATCAGGATGTAGGGAAAAAAAAATGGGAATATTGGTGGAATAGTCCCTTTCATGTGACACGGAAACCACTTTGTTAGTACTGTCTTCTTCGGAATAAGGGCAAAAACCGATAGATCCCGTGCATGTAAACGGCCCAGTCTATTCAAGCACTCAATTCTACCCAAGCTACCAATTCAAGGTCAGGGTTTCTTCCTTCACCTATCTGTTAATGCCACATGAAAGCAAGAAACAAATCAAACATTAGTATCTGAATGTGACACGAAGCGTAACATGACACGCGGACTACACGTGCCTGTGTTGGGTAGAATCAGAAAGGGAGAGGTATCACACTGGCTAATAAATGTATGGACTCATTTTTGTCTCCTTTTCCAACTTTGTCAACGGGTTGGGTGCATTGCCACTGACAAGAAGCCACACACACACACACACACACACACACACACACACACACACACACACACACACACACACACACACACACACACA
>NC_048422.1:853153-877284 GCF_013103735.1 Etheostoma cragini
GGCTGTCATACTGTCACGTCTGGACATTTCCTAGAACACATGCAAAACGGACACGGACACAGCCTACTGCCAAGGTCAGTCCTCCTGGTCCTCGCTGTCCTGCCGCGCGTCTGTCCTCTTCTCTTTGTGACAGGAGAAAATCCGCCGCATCTCCTCTTCGTACCTGACGAAATTCTCCCCGAAGCGAGCCCAGGCTTTCAGGGGCACGGTGATGGTGTTCCTGTACGGCTGGCGCACCTCGCTAATTTTTAAAAAGACACCGTAGCGGTTGGACCCGACGTCGAAGTAAAACCTCTTATTGTCCACACGGAAGGACGCAGCCTCGGGAAGCTCGGGGTTGTCGTCCTGGTTCCTGGACCCGGTTCGGCCGCGGTCGTCGCTCTCCTCGTCGCCGTAGTCTTCGATAAGCTGCGACAGCGCGTCCCGGAACTCGATGAGCCCCTGGGCGGGCAGCACTATGGTCTGCTCGATGCCCTGGCCGTAGTAGCCTATGGTGCCGTGTCCTTTGCTGACAGTCTGCCGTATGCGGAGGAACCGGCCCCGCTGGTTCTCCTTCAGGTCTAGGAAGTACTTCCTGTTGTCTCTCTCGATAAACTCGCTCTTGAGGACGCGGTGGGCATGGTCGTCGGACACCGCGGAGCCGTCTGGAGACAGCCCCGCGTGCGGCTCCTGTGCTCTCCGGCGGGAGTCGCGCGCGCGGCCCTGGCCGTTGCTGCTGCTGTGCTCGTCGAGCTGCGGAGGAGCGAGGCCCCCCCGCAGTCCAATCCGGGCGTAATAATCGATGAAGTCTCCCAGGCAGTAGCGGAGCGCGGGGGCCATCGACATAGACAGCGTCAGCTTGCTCTTCCTGATGTTGTCGTGCCGGCCTCTTCCGATCCACACCTCGGCTATTTTTAGGAAGCGTCCGCGGATACTCTGCTTCACATCCAGGTAGAAGCGTTTCTTCTGGATGTCGACGCGTTTGGAGGCCAACTCCTGGATGTCACTGCCCGGCTGCTGCTGCTGCTGCTGGGATCCGGTCTGGACATATTGCTGGGGATATGTGGGTCTCGGTAAAGAATCTGATGCAATCTTACCCCTGCCTCTTTCCATCCCTCTGCAACATCCATCAGCCATCATGATTTATATTCCACCACTAGACAACACAAGACAAAGCGATCCCCCCCATCCCACTGGTGAGACTAATTGACGAATAAAGCGGGCTCATTCATCAGCTGGGCTGGCGCTACAAACAAGTTAGCGAGACGCCCCGAATGACCTAAAAATGGCAGCTTGGAGTCACCAGCTGATCGACTTTACTGTGTCCCGAATAAAAGGTCAAGCTCGCCTATTTAGCCCTTTCCTCTGCAAACTTCCATCACCCCACTTGCCTTAAAGCTAGCCCTTTCACTGAGGGAGGCGGCCAACCTGAAATGGGAGAAGGAAGGAGTCCAATACTACATGAACCCGATGAACCCATTCACCCCCTCCCCGTCCTGAGAATACCTCCGTTCAAGAGACACGTGGTCCACAGCGGCGGTGGGAGCTGTAGTTCTCACTGCTCGCTCGCTCTCGCTCTCTCTCTCACACACACACACACACTCGCGCGCGCGCACACGCACACTAGCTGCATCGACATCAACCGCACACCGATTCATGAGGAGGAGGTGCAGCGGGGTGTATTAAGGGTGATTGGGACAGTCTGGTGCTAAACCCACCAGACTCCATTTAAAAAAGCAATACTTTTAGCTCGTAGAGCCAACATGTTTTCACATGTAAATCGGTAAGCTATGTGTTTATTTTAACCAAAACTAGAGTTGTGATGAATGGAAAGTGGAAAGATAACCGAAAACGACTTTTCATAGTTTTATTTTGTTTCTGTCAAGTTTGAATGAAGTATGTTTTACTGTGCTAAAATTATTTTTTATTTACATGGAGTCTGGTTTGTTTAGCGAACGCATTTTCTAACGTGGCCGGTTAGCTCAGTTGGTTAGAGCGTGGTGCTAATAACGCCAAGGTCGCGGGTTCGATCCCCGTACTGGCCATATATATTTGGGGTGGCAGTGTAATTATTAAATATATTTATTGAATTAATTCGCAGTCATTTGCAACTTGATAAGCGTACAAAGTTAAAAAGGTGTACCAAATCAGATATATACTCCTCCAGCTATACTGAATACTGACAATCTTGAAGACAAATATCCCTAGATTCAGATAAAATAGTTTGTTGTGCTTGGTCTCATAACTCAGAAAACAATTCACAGGGCTGCAACTAACGATCCTTTTTATCCAGATTGTTTTCTGGATTAATATACGAGTTGATTGGTCTCTAAATTGTCAGAAAACGGTGAGAAAGAACCAAGATGACATCCTCCCGTCTTGTTTCGTCCCCAACTCAAAGATATTGACTTTACTGTCACATAGGAGAGAAGAAACTAAAAAATATTCAGATTTAACAAGCTTACATCAGAGAAGTTGGGTTTATTGTTCATAGAAAATGACTCAAACAGTTGTCGATTTATATAATAGTTGACAACTAATTGAGTCATCTTGGCAGTTCTACATAACAGGTAGTCTATTTAAAATGTAATAAATTCCTAATAGTTTGGCATTAATTAAGACTTAGTGGATCATAACTGAGATATTACAGAATTCTCATACTACTACTACACAAGTCTGAAGTACTTTACTGCCATTTACATTAGAAAACCTAGTAGAACTTTGAATTCCACGAATTAAACATTTTCATTGCATTTAGCATATTCAGCATGTAGTTTCAAATCTTTACAAACCCAGTATTGGCACAAACTGCTAGTAATCATTAAATAATATACCAGAAATGATACATTTAGACTGTAATGGGATTGTCTCTGTTGTTATAGTAGTGTCTCTGTGCTCGGTGTGTGTCCTAATGTGTGTCTATGCACTTTGAGCTGTCTCCTGTACATGCTACCTGTGTTATGTTCCTCTCATGCCATCAACCCGCCAGCTGTCCTCATCTGGAACACTGGTTGTGTCATTTCACTTGTCTTTGTTCATGTGTTCTAGTTGTACTTGTGTGTTGTATTGTTGTGTAGTTTATCTGATGTTTGTAATGTTCCAGGGGACTACAGATGAAGATTAGCCTGCATGGCTAAATCTGGCACATTTACATGGTTGATGTGCATTCTTCCTTTTAAATAAAGAAATCTAACAATCTATCTGACTTAGTACCCGTTAAAGGTGCACTATGAGTTCCTGCATGCTGACCTCTGCTAGTGGATCAAGGAGAGAGGTATACCATTTGAGATGAAAATGAAATCCCGCTGAAACCATGCAGGAACTCACAGTGAACCTTTAGATTAGAAAGTAGAAATGTTAAATCGAAATAGAAGAGTCATCTATTCTTGCTTTTTTCTGGTGGGAAAATCCTTCCATATTCTTTTGTAAGAAAATGTACAAAAGTCTAAAGCACAATAATGCCAGCTGACAACATATTAGTTAAAACATTTATTTCATATTGATAATGATCAGCATATACAGCGTTCAAACATTAGGAAACCGTTAACCTTAGCCGGCAGGTAAGGAAACGCTCGACCTCTCCAGCAGTTCCCATTGAAACCTCGCTTTTAAAAACAAGTCACACAACATCCAGTCCGCAATACTCCTTCTCTTCCATCTCGCACAACGCTTGTTTTATCCAATGGATGTGTTTATACTATGAAGATGTTGGAGACGTTGTAGTATAAAAAGACAAAACTTTGCGGGCAAGCAGATTTTCTTCCTTAATGTGTCATTTCTGTACATTATGCCCAAAGCTTTGCAGTCAGAGACATTAGGCCATAGGTCAGACTCCCAACAATCACAGAAGGATTGATGACATTGTCAAAGCACTTTCCAAGAACTGCATCAAGCTGATGTAGGTCAGCGGTAGGGCTGGGTACCCCATTCAATCCGAACGGCCTCTGAAAGTATCCAGTATTGAAAAACGTAGTATATCCATGTGTTCCTCAGTGACTGCGCCGAGTAAAGAACCGCAGCGGTTTAACATCACGTTTTAACATCGTGAGGTGAGAAGAAATGACGAGCTAATGCTTGCTCTGACAGGCTGGGGTGAGAGAGAACTGTGGGTATTGTAGGAACACTGGGACCGCTGCTTACGGTTTGGGGGAAACCTTTTGCTTCTATAAATGAAATGAACCTAAAATGATACACAATACAAACTGAACCTCACTCAGATATGCATAGGAATTCTCCATTTCCTTCTTTTTTTTGACATTCAAGAGGCAGTTAAAGATATCTTTCATCATGTACGTGTAAGTGTGAACTTCTTTAACTAGATAACATTCATGTGCAGTGTATATACTCAAACTAAAAACATAAGTCCATGTCCATTAAAAGACTGGAACATCTCTGCTGAGGTCCAATCCCTCCACCAGAGGGCGCTACAGTAAGAGACCCGCCAACAAATCCAAGGCTACATTTTTACTGCCATGTTTTGGCCTAAAAACAGATCGATTGCTACGTTCACGCCTCGCGTCGACAATACCAAGGCGTTGCCAAGCCCTTAAAAAGGAGAAATTTGGAAACACTGCTGCCCCCGTTTTGGTTTGCTAACTCCTGGGTTATGTAGACGGATACAATCTTAAAACGGCGTCTGAAAATGAAAGCGTAGCGGCGTAGATGGTGCCACAGACTCCCAGTGTCCTGCCATAGCACCCATCCATCCTCAAACTATGGTCCACACCACACAGAAATGGGACAGTTACAGTACAGACATGTGTCGAGTGTGATCTGGGGCATATTTCACCACAAAGATGTGGCTGTGTCAGTCATTCCCCATGTGAGTGCAAAGCTAGCAAACTACAGCTATGAGCTCTAATTCCCATCGCGGACTAGTCTCCAGAAGCATCCTCAACTATCTTTACTTGGCTAAGTACTACATTAGGGCTGCTCAAGTATATCATTTTGGTAAATATGGAAATTGTGAGCGTTGAACATGACTGGAAAGAAACTGCAATTATTAGACTTGAAAAGTCCAAACACCTTCAACTGTGAAATTTCCCTTCATCTTTCTCTTCTTTTTCATTCAAAACAAAAGAAAAAGCAAGAGTTTTGTATAAAAGGTAAAGTACAATTCAATACTTTTCATTCCTATTGCTAGACAGAATCTGTGACCTATCATAGGATGTCCCAATAAGCGGGTTAAAAAATTGAATATCGTCCTTATTTGATACTTGTTTTTGCTCAGATAATAGAGCTGCACATCATTTTTGTTGTGTTTACAAAAATAACTAAGTAAACTAAGCAACTAAATATGTCTTAAGCCTAATAGGTCTTAATACATTTACCTTTATACAGGAGGTGCGTCTTTCCTTTCAAGACCATAAACTGGTCTCTTAAGGGTCCCAACAAACCCCCAACCAAAGAGTTCCCCGCTGGACAACCAAAACTAACCTTAGTGACGCCTCCTGGGCTTAAGAGTACATTTTAGATTTTCTTTCTGTGTTTACCGATGTCGACTCCAGGGAGGGTAAGGGTTAACAGCCTGAGAGCCTAAGACGGGTGGAGAATTAGAGAAATCCGCTTCTGTAAGGAACGGGTGACTATGACTAAGGCCGACTTTTTTACTTGTTGCCAAGGGATGGCAAGCTAGGAGACACTTTCTGGACAGACACTGGTGATTGGCCGCTTCCTGTTGGTCTCAAAGTGCCGGCATCCAGGCAGTCTGGCGGTGCGTTTGTGGCGCAGTGTGTGTGTGGTTAAAGGCAGCGATCACTACAAGCTGGTGTACATGATCAGAGTACGGTAATCAAGGTAAATGCAGCTCCCCGAAAAGATAAAAAAAGACCAAATGTCTCCCATCCGAATCCTGTGTTCAGGACATCCCTAGACCTAATAAGTCCCCATCTAAGCTGTGGCCCACATCCAACATGAGCACAGGTATTACCAGGAGAACTAACACCGTGTGGCTGTTCAGAGGCTTTAAACAAAAAAAAAGGCACCAAATCATTCCCATGGATGACAAGTTACTGGGGCCGGTAGCCCCCCAGCTGAGGCATGTAGCTGGAGAGCGGCGCCGGCGCCGGCAGCCAATCAGCCGCCTGGCCATCTACAGGCGTCGCGTGCTCAGAGTCCTCTCCCAGAGGACAGAAGTCCAGAGGCTCCAGCAGCTCCTGCTGCTCCGCGATGCCAGCGGAGTCGGCGCTGTCTGTGAAGCGGGGCTGTCGGGGGGGAAAACGCTTGGACTGTCTGCTGCCCTCCTGCAGCAACATGTCTTGGTTCTCCTCGGAGTCCAGAAGGGGCTGCGTGGACTCGGACCGGGAGAAAAAAGCCTGCTGCGGCGGGGCGTTGGGGGTCTGACCCTTGTAGCCGCTGGAGGCCGCCACCACCGAGGAGTACTGGACGGTGCTGGCCGTGGTGTCGGCCATGTCGCCGCCCTCGTCGCTGTCGGACACGCTCTGGCGCGGCGAGGACATGCAGGAGGAGCCGCCGATGCCGCTGCTGTGCTCCTCCGACAGATACTTGTCCTTCTTCAGAGGCAGACCGGCCTTGTCCTCCTCGAACACACACTTCCCATCACCCACGTCCACGTCGAGCACGCTGATGCCCGACAGACCGCTGTCCTTCTGTGTCTCTGCCTGTAGAGGAGGACAAGTTCCAAAGAAAGTGAGAATTAGGGGCAAAATATCCAAAATGCAATAACGTTAAATATCGCAATAACGATTTAAAGTGTACTCAGTTCTGCTGCTTTCAGTATTCAGCTAACATACACTCGAATGGCTTGTTGATTTTAAAACAAATTAGAGGAAATCCTTTAAATCACTCTTTTATGGAACACCAATTTGAATATAAAAAAGGTGAAAAGTAAATTATAAAAAATCTCTTGGTGTCTTTTGCGCGATATGTTGCAGCCTTTTGCATTTTGTTTATTGCTCCAGTTAATATCATGATGACAATAACAAAATTGGAATGGGACTAAGAATAAATAGGACTGGAGAGTGAAAGATGGAATCCAAGGCCTGTACACGCTAATAGAAAGAGCAGTGATGGTGGGGTGAAGTCAACCTGACCACTAACTTAAAATATTATAATTATTTTTGTCTTCTTGATATAATGATCTCATGTTAGACATGTTAGAGATGTGCATAGCTAGACTAATTCACAAATGCATATTCATCTGGAAGCCTTCCATACCCTAGAAGTCTGACACCATCTCACTGCTAATGTTAAAGACTCATAATATGTCAAGACGGGGGCTCTTGCAGAGGCTTTGGACTGCTGCAACTCCCCTACGGAGTGGTTTAGAGAGGTCGCAGTGGTCAGCTGCAGTAATGAAAAGAAGGCTGGAGCCGGAGAAATGTGCTTTCTACAGGTTATACTGTTATAGTATAGTAGATTTACAGAATAATAACTACAGTACATTGCAACGGTTTTTGTTTGAAACTATGTGTTTGGTTTGTCAGGCCAGGACCTGTCCTGGCAAAAAGGTTGTAGTCAACCCACAGGATGTATGGCTGAAATGTCCCAAATGTCATCTGTGCTAGTTCAAAAGAAGTGCTCACTTTCAAAGGGTACTCAGGCGACCAGTTACCGATGGTGCTCTCTCCAGGGTCTGGAATCGGAGGCCAAAAGTTCTCCTTGATCCTGTAACAGGGAAAACACTGGGGGTTATGTTTCTGCTTGGAAACGCCCAAAGTTAATAATACCAATAAATAATACCACTATAACAACTTAATTCACACACATGTGACTGAGCAGGTTTTTTTGGGGGGGGGGGGGGGACTACTCACCACTGTCCTTAGTCTCACTGTGGACAGTCTTCTGGCTTAAGGTCGGGTAGGCTCTAAATCACGGGTCATTTTTATGCAAAAAAGGGTCTTTTTTATTACCTACTAATATTGTATCATATACATATTAAACTGGACCTACAATTAAGTGTGGGGCAGTCTAAAGCCTTAAGCTTTTAGGGTGCATACAATACCAAGCTATACTTATACATGTATCCGGGGTTACATTCAACAGTTAAAATGGTTTTCTAAAAGCAATAGATAAATACATATTTTTAAATTTGACAATTAACTGTACAGCCAAATCGGAAATCGTTACAGGTCGACTGCTTCAACAGCAACAGTGTGGGTGTTTAAGTTCAACTTACACGTCTTTTTTGTAGACACAGAGCAGCATGGTCATGACAACAATGAACAGGAAGCACATGCTCACACCGACCACAATGAACTCCATCTCTCCTGGGGCTGGAGGGAAACACAGAGGACATTCAGAGACATTCCCCCTACCAAGCTGGGTACAGAGGGGAAACGGCATGTCAATATACTTCAACCACAGCAGTTAAGCTGCTGTTAAGTTGCTGTGATGCATGCCAATGAATCAAGTCAATCTACATGAGTATTAACACACTCCCTGGCTTATTCAAAGTCCATATGAAGACCTGCCATTCCACAGTTTCTGCATGTTTCCCCAAGACTTTTGAAGACCATTATGAATGAAATTTAAGACCTTTATCACATCAACTAAGCCCTAAATTCAACCTGCACTTTCCCATAGCTGAAGAATAGAATCAGTTTTATGTCTATGGTTCAATCTGAAAGAGACCAAGACCACGAAAGCTGACTGACTGCTATATAACAGTTATGTTGGTCTCATTCGTAGTCCAAATACAGCTAATTGTATCAGCCAAAGAAAGCACTACAACACCATGGAATAAAAAAAGAGCATTAGATGTAGAGTGGCATGAATGCAAGAAAATTAGGACCAGTTTATAATTATTTAAGACCTAGAAAACAATCCTTAAAATACAAATTCAAGACATTTAAAGACCTAAATAGACCCGGCGGAAACCCTGCGTTCAGTGGATGTTTCAGATCCATCTTCTTAAAGTTCTAAAAAGGATCAACAGTGACATCTGGGCAATATAGAGAACATCATATATTACAATATCCTTTACCAAATACATAAATGTTGATATTGCGGCAATATTGTAGGGTTGACTTTTGGTGCTTTCACAAAACAATCTTCACAAAGAGATTTGACATAATTTATCACCAATAATGTGGATAAATTAACAAACGCACTGAAAAACTAACAAATTAACAAACGGTTCCTCATTTCATGCTTCTATGTGCACTGCAGGCATCAGATTTGAACCGCCAACGCTACAGAACAAGCAGTACGTTAAAGAAGGTCTCTATTATATTATCGATCTATTATATCTATAAGGTTTTGGATGTTACAGATCAGTGCTGGCATTAGATTTTCTCGCTTGAAGTACAGGGTCGTAAAACACCCGTCAGGCTAGCCTATTGTTACCCATCATTTTTATTTTTAATGACAAAGGATAACTACTTTTTTTGTCAACCCTTTGTTCCTATATTTTTGCATCTAGGTGACTGATGGGAACAATAATCTCTGACGTGGATCTAGTATTAAGAGAGATCAAACGATACACAACCCTACTCATTTATGATTCTTCTTCTTAATACATGATTTATCCAAAAATGTTTTTAGCCAACATAGCCGTGTTGTAGTTTTCGATACGCAGTATTAGTATGCTGGTCCAAGCTTAATTGTGACTTTTGTGTGTATGCTTTGCAAGGAAAAGCAGAAATTGATTTTGGGACATTTGTTAAAAAAAGCTGTAACACTTTCCCCTCACCATATATCAGAGTGGTGAATGAGTGATTAAAGCTGGTGACTGAGCCTCCAATGGTTGAAGCCTTGATCCAAGTGTCATACTTGGTGTTGCCGGACAATGACTTCAGAGTGTACGAGGTGGTGTTAGCTGGCACTGTTATTTCTGCAAAAAAACACAACCAAACATCAGCCGCTATGATGGCAGGGGTTGGGTTACTGTCAGAAAACGCCAGCTGGAAGTGTAAAAATGTCAGGATACCATGTGACCGCGACGTACCATGTGTTTCACTTCCACTTGTGTAGAAGATGGTGTAGTTTGTGATGAAGCCTCGTCGACTGCCTTGAGGAATCTCGGTCCACACCAGCAGGGCCTGGTTCCGTCCTGGTTTGTCTTGCAATCTGACAACGGGGCGTTCAGACGGCGCTGCAACCACAACAGAAACATCATGTATGCTCATCATGCAACGGTGGGATTCAATACAGACAGACTTTGGTTCGGTGCATGAATTTACACGGAGAGTACAAAGAAAAAACAAGAAAAAAAACTTGCGTGCAAATTAATTAATGTAATGTGGAACTACTGTTAGATACGCGCCGGCCTCTTTAAGGTCGCAAGTTTGGGAAAACTTGGCTTTCCCAGTAAGTTCCAATAGTACATGTGATAGAGGGGTGGAGAAGACTGATGGGCCTGGCTGGGAGAAGCTTTCTGCGGTGCCAAATGGCCGGGAGACGGCGTGATAACGTTGCATTAATCAGGTGATTTATGTTTGTCTTCACAGAAAACAGATATTCTTTATGTTCAATACCGTTATTGTTTGTTTTTTATTCTACCAGTGTAACATATATTTTATTATGTTTTAACTGCTGTATACTACTATCCCTGTTGAGATGTCATGATTTCTATCTCTGCTTATCAGTCTGGCCTAGGTTAAACTCTCAAACAATGAACGCCACAGAACTTTCTTTTATTATCCAGGTTGACAGTCAGTTATAACAGTAAAAGAACACTAATAAACTACGTTAACATACATTTTCTTTTGGGCACCCAGATAGCTCAGTTGGTAGAGCGGGTGCCCATGTATGGAGGTTTACTCCTCGACGCAGCCGGCCCGGGTTCGAGTCCAGCCTGCGGCCCTTTGCTGCATGTCACTCCCCCTCTCTCTCCCCTTTCACAACTTCAGCTGTCCTGTCCATTAAAGGCCTAAAATGCCCAAAAAAATAATCTTAAAAAAAAATACATTTTCCTTTAAGTCCGCCCCCACCGAAAAAACAACAACTCTCCGCTTTCCATTGCCTTGTATTGCAACACCTGTCACTAAGCTAACGTTACGTCCAACGTTACTTGAGTAAGCTTAACTAACAGACATAAATTTATCCTAAAACTGACATTTGGATTTTAAATTTGGTAACAATGCTTGCCACAAACGTCGGCCGTATTGTTAGCTTCTGTCAGGATCCCACAGTCTCCCCATTCTCTCTTCTTTTCTCCGCTAATTGTTTTCAGGTTTTCAGGTCAGCAGCTTATAAATGAAAACTTCAGTTCTGGGTTCTTTACATTGTTGGTGGTGAATATCACCACACAGCGGCTTTTAGGCAATTTTTCTGTTGTTTGCTAGCAGAAGAAATTGATGTGGAGGAAACCTTCACGCCAATGGGAGGATAATAGTCAATGGTGAGCGGAGAGTTTCCCCACGCCACAGTGGGCTTGGCTTGAATATGACTACTCGCATGGCAAGACCTTCGTCCACCGCACTGTGGAGGAGGGTCTGTCTAGTCTACACCGCATTCTGGTAAAGGGAGAAAAACGTGTTCTGGTTTATCGGCAATTCTTTAAAGCAATCACAATAATCTGTGTGGCGCTAAGCTCCGGAGCCATGGTGCCCCTGCTAAATAGTCTCATGAAGAAACTTTTTCAAGAGAAAAGAGAGACATCCGTAAGGAGTTTCCGGTGGCGCCGGAGCAATCTGGGAAGTGAACCTTGTGGATATCGACCAGAGTGCATCAGAAAAATGTTGCTGCAGCCAGAAGTCACTGTTGTACAGTGTACAGTCAACAGAGTTCATTTGTGGCGAGGACAGTTTAAAAAACACCACTTCTCATTCAATTTATTTGTCATGTGAAATCACAAAAAAATACATAGATACAATGGAAAATTAACTTGAAGACACACACATAAGAAACAAATGAGCTGCTGATTGTGCTGTCTCTCAGACATTATAAAAGAATCACTGCAGGTTTCTGGAAATAGTTTTTTTTATAATCCAATTTTGGTCTGCTTTCAATATTTACAAGACCTGCCTACAATGAGTCACTGATATCTTACCTCCTTGCTCCAGATAGGCTTCTTTGCTTGCTGGCTTCCCAACCCATCCCTTGTATATTGGATACACCGATACTTTGTAGCAAACAAACTTCTCAAGGGGGCCTAGGTTTGATATGAAGATCAAGAGTTGAAATGTTAGTACAGAATAAAGCCTGTGGGCTCTTAAAAATGAAGTACTTGGAGTAAAGCAGAGAATCAGTAAAGTTATATTTCACCCAAATCTATCGATAGACTATGAGAGACCCTGTAGGCTTGAAAGGTGGCTGTAACAAGTTTGCAGTAAGTTTACTCGTTCAGCTGCTGTCACCATGACTTTTTGGACAAAAAGAAGAGGAAATGCAGTGCAGACCTTTCTAATAAATCTGCACTTAAGCTGCATTACCACAATAAAAATGAATGCAGATTTGCTGACTGATGGATCACACAACATGAGCAGGTTTGAGTCTGAGTCTGTTCATTGATTTTCATACTGGAGGTAAATATGTAGAAACCAAAGTTCCCCGTACCACTGGCTGCAATACAACCCCAAAGCATGACTGATCCCCCCCCCATGCTTAACAGTTGGACAGAGGTTCTTTTCCTTAAATTCAGGTCCCTTTCTTCTCCAAACGTACCTCTGCTCATTGTAAATGAACATCATTATGTTCATTTACAAACTTCAAACGCTGATTTTTGTGGTGAGAACGTAGAAGAGGTTTTCTTCTGAGGACTCTTCCATGAAGACCATATTTGTAAAAGTATCTCTTTATAGTGGAATGGTGTACCAACTCCAGTGTCTGCAGGTCTTTCTGGATGGATCAGATCAGTCAGGGCATTTAAAACCTTAAGACTGACATCAGCTGGTCTTTTCAGACAATGACCAAGAACAATCCATGACACTGTCAGGTCTCAGCTTTCCAAAGGGGGAGGGGAATGCTAGAAACTCTGCGGGGGACCCAAACTTTTGCAGACGCCATTTTGGGTTTTCTGTAATTTTGAAAGTGTAAATGATGGAAATAAAATCTAACTCTTTGTGACATATTATACAAATGTCTAATCTGTCATTTGATACCTTTTGGAGATTTTTCCGTCTTTTCTTGGCTTCTTTATGGACATTCACACACATTTTTACCTGGGGTGCCCAAACTTTTGAACCCCACTGTAAACAGCTTTTCACAGCCTTTGTCTTTCTGGTGAAATATCCCTTTACTGGCAAACTCCACTTTGTCAAATTGTTTAGAGGAAGAAGCTTACCTTTAATGGCAGTGCTTCTGGTATTTCTCTTCTCCTTCTGCCAGTCTGTCTGACCTTCGCTGACCCACTCCACCACGTACTCTGACAACTCTGTACTGATGGGGGGTTTCCACTCCAACCACAGTTGGCCACTATGGGGCCACACCTTCAGCTCTTCAACTGGGGGGCGCTCTGACACACACACACAGAGAGAGAGCGCGAGAGAGAGAGAACAGTGTCAGCAGTGACTAGCACCACAGTAAAATGCAAAGAGCAAGAGAAAATGTAATAACTAGCGGTGTTGCGTAACAGCGTGTGTCCACATGATAAGTTTACTGTAAATGTATGTGATTAGACCAGACGCAGCAGCACACCACGGCCCAGCCAGCTGCGGTGAGACAAACAGCTGGAGAGCCTGCTCTGGTATGTTGTGGTTGGCTTTGTGAGTCAGCGGAAGTGTGAGGAAACAGCAGCCATATGTTGCAGCAGCATATCATTCTGTTTCATGCCTGACGTTTGGATCAGCATACACTGAACACAAAATACACATGCAGTATTTAAAAAAATAAATAAAACATCTAAGACACAGACTAACACATTTGGAGAAATGTGAGAAAGACTGTAATTTGTGTGCATTTAAGAAGTCTTAGATCTTTTACTTTAACTTTTGAAAAGTGGGAGCGTAAAACTAAAGGGTTTCGTTGTATTTCTGTTCCGTACAATCACACACACACACTCATCTCCTGTTATCACTGTAATGTCCACTTGAAAACAAAAGACAAAAGTCAAACATTTAACAAATTTAAATAAAAAATTAATTAATTTAATTAAAAAAAAAAAAGACTATAGTCCAGTTTAAAGGCTACATCAATTTAGAGTACTAGAGTATTTTTGTCTTGTTCATTAATATGATTGTTGCATCTACATTACTGCAAGTCTCCTCCTCATCAGTGTATGTTCATATTATGTTTATACTGCTGGGACGGGGTCTTCTTTAAGTCCAGATATTGACATTAAATTAAAAAAAATTAACATCACCCTCCTCACGGACAACTTCACAAAAAAGAGCTGCTACCACTAGAAGAAGTACTTGGGGATGCAGGGGGAGCCAGCAAGGCCTGGCATTAGTGCTGGATATGCATAGTGTAGCAGCATACCTTCCCTGCTATAATACACACAAGACAAAATATCACATTTAGCGGTTTAGATTATACACCTAAAGTGATGGTTTGGAGTAATTTCACCCTGAATTACTTACCTCAGTTATAAGTTGTCTCTTGCTAGTTGTAATACAGCACTTACTTTTGACAAATAAGTTCAATTATGAATATGTTTTTTGTATCCGTTCTTGTTGTTGTAGTTTGTGGTAATACTGCCGGTATCAGCAGAGAGCAGAAGCCAGCAGACAAATGTTATTTAAACAAACTCCTGGTGTACTTACAAACCTCCCAATCCAGTGGATTGGGAGGTTTGGGATTTCAGTCGTACGGGTGTCAAAATAAATTTCTCTCAGGACCACACTGGAAAATATGAATCACATTAAGCCCTAAAAAAGTCAGCCTTCATAGAAAAAAGCCCCCTAAAAGATCGGTCAAAGCAACAAAAAAGTCAGAAAAGGGGAAACAAATTGTCAAAAAAGGGTCAGCAAAAGTGACAAAAAACCTCAGAAAAGGTGATAAAAACTAGGTGGGCCAAAATGTAATGAGAAAATAAATGAACATGCGTGCAGGTCTAAGTCTGCGAGGGGCCGGATTTTGGCCGCGGGTTCTGAGTTTGACACGTGTGTTTTAGAGTGTGACCGTGGACACCTACCACGTGCTTTCTCTGAGATGACTAACGATGCCTCCGCAGATTTCCCCACAGAGTTGGTAGCAGTGACGATCGCTTGGACAGATTTCTGGTCAGCCAGGTGAATCTGTTTGAGATCAGTGATCGTCCGCTGGCTGGATCTGGGAATACTGTCCCACTCCAAACTTCTGTTCTTGACTTTTTCCTTTGGGTCTTGAATCTTTATGTCAAACTTTATTATCCTGCCGTTGGCAAGCACAGGATCCTAGCAGGACAAAGTCACACACTGCATGTTACCCTTCAGCATCACGTCAGAAAAACAGACAACTAGAGTGTAAACAGTGTAGACAGTGTTTTCCCTGGCTTTGTGTGCCTATTTGGCAGCGGGTTGATGCTGCTAGAGTGCAAAAACATCCTACTTAAGAAAAGGATACTATTGTACGCGTGTGTATTCAGCCCTTGGAATGATAAAAACATATTCATAGGATAAGGCGGGCCCACAGTTGGCAAGTCCTCATTCCTTTGCTCGACAGGAACCTATTGTCCTCCCGATAAACAACACATTCAATCAAAACAGTGAACGGAGGATCTGCTGAACTCGAGATGTGTGTCTATGTAAATTTGAAATGCAAAAACTCAATCTGAATTCTGAGGACTGACCATTGAATTATAGAAATACAAATACAGTTTCAATTTTATAACATTTGGTTTTTCAAATGTTTTTTGAGGATTGCAAGAATTGTGCCAAATTTATGAAATACTGTTAGTACATTATTAAAGGGTTACTAGCATTTCTTCTAACCTGGATCCGATTTGAAACGCCACCACCACAGAACAAGCAGTATTTTAGAAAAAGACGCTATTCGGCAAAGGTTTGTGTGTTACAGAGTGCAGTCATTAGATTTTCTCCCTTGATGGACAGGGTCGTAAAACATCTGTCATAATAATAACCCGCACTTTCAACGCATGAATTACTTGTCCTAACATGGTATTGTTTTATGTGATTTATGTTTGCCAATACAAACCGTAGTATTAGTATCATTAGATGCAACAGTTTGTGTTAAATTAAATGTGATCCAGGAATTTACCTTGCAAATAAAGTGGACTCGTCGTTCACTCGCGCTGTCACCCTCAGCAATAATTCTCCATAAATCTGGTATACTTGCTGGTCCTAAGACAAAAGAGAGAAAAGGAAACTAAATATTTTAGTTGACCAAAATAACCGAACGGAACCACACACCACTGTTCTGTTTGTGCACAGGACAGGGGAAAGGCCACAGATGTGTAAAGACAAAGGCAGTGGGAGTATAGACGCTCCTTAAGGAATTGTCGATGTCCTAATCGCAACAATTCACTCAAATTAAATTAATTGCTAATTAATTGCTTTCATTGTTAAAGAATTCTACCAAAAAAAACCATTTAACTTTATTGCAACACAAACACAGAAGAAATTGCAACTTCAGGCAGAACATACATTACTTTTTTTTTTGTCTTTTCATCAATTTTAACAAGTGCGTGTGGTGGTCAAACACTGAAGTCAGTCTATTAAACTCACGGGCCTCTGGTGTTCTCTTGGTAGCGGTGGTACTCCAGGTGCTCCAGTAAAGGCCCTGCCTGGCATTTTTGCAGGACACCTGGGTTTCATACACTTGGTATGGCTGAAGACCTTGGAGTCTGAATGACTTTATGTCCGTTGCAGTGTCCCTGGGAGGCACCTAAAAGGACAATAAACACACTTTTATTAATTTTGTCTACTAGGGCAGCCAGATAGCTCAGATGGTAGAGCGGCCGTCCATATATAGAGGTTTATTCCTCGACGCAGCGGGTCCAGGTTTGACTCTGACCTGCAGCCCTTTGCTGCATGTCATTCCCCCCCTCTCTCCCCTTTTATGTCTTTTGCTGTCCTGTCAAAAGAAAATGCTGAAAATTCCCTAAAAATTTCAAAAAAAACAACAACAATTGGATAAGACAAGCAGCAGACTTGTCGGTTGACCAGGCTGACACACCACACCACAATTTGTACCAGACACACAAATGAAGATAAAGACTGACATTAACGGTAAGGCTCTATAGATTTCAGACAGGGTTGATGTGGGGACACCTGTGGTTACTGCTGGTGCTAAGAATACAGGTCCCTGGAGGCAGTCTACGTCTGAACTTACACAGCTGGTTTACCCAAGTGCAGAGGAGGACAAACGGGCTCTACAGCGATGACGGGGTTCTTTGAGGCTGTACTTTAAGCTAAATTCTCAAAGCATCTTACTTTCGCCTGTTAGCATGGTAACATTAGCTAGTCTTTCTTCTTTTGGTGAAAAGCCGAACTGGTATAAGTTGGTATTACATTTTAAATAAATCACATCAATTCAAACATTTGGCCCTAGCAAGAAACAAGCCGGTCTTTTATGTCACCGACTGTGCTTTTGTGCACTTCTTTTTCTTTTAAGTGTCAGCAAAAACACATTTGTCTACAGTGCAGCAGCGGAAGTATCTGTGTTTTTCAATGAGCATGTTTAAAATGTCTTTAAAGAAACTAAATACCAGCTAGCATTTTCATTTCTTTTTGACTTTTTATGACCAAGAAGGCGGAGAGCATGTTGACATATCTACCCCACTGTATTTCATGTTAACTGTATTGTCTACCCTTGTTGTGCTGTGAGAAGTGTTTTACTAGAGGATCACAGTGTTTTTATCCTGTCTGTCTATGTGATCACTGCTGTGCAGTGTAGGTTTTTTTCTTCTTCAAATAAATCAAACACACTATGATAAAATACTGCAAGTGTAGAGTGAGAAAAACATACTTACATAAGTCCAATTTTGAGTCCCATTTTGGCGATATCTTATTTGATAGGTTAATTTCACACGTTCTTTAGGAATGAGATGAGTCCAGTTTATCAGAAGTGAAGTGGGAAAACTCTTCTCTGAAAAGACTTTGACGTCCGATGGAGGGTCTGGTTTCACTGCAGCAAAAGACACAACAAGCGGTCAAGACTATGCAAGATGGTGTTCACTGAACATGTCATGTCATTAGACAGAAACGTAATGTGACCATACCGTCGCACACCTGGTGCACACAAAACTCAAACTAAATAAAATGCCATGTTACTTCACGTTATGTGCCACCCATTACATCTATGTTACCGATTAAAAACAAATACATTTTCCCCTCAATCGGGGTCAGCGGAGCGTTGACGATAGACCCAGCCCGCTGTTCAGCTCATTCGTGGTTAACTCCGCCTCGATGTTACCCGGATATAATCCGTTTTTGAAACTGCATGTAAACGCACTTACTGTGCAAACCATTATCACATAACATTCCAACATTTAACTTACCAAACCATCCGGAATCTTCTTTCAGATGCTCAGATTCTATTTTTCCCAGTTTATTGTGTGCCTCCACCCACACCTCCAGCGTCATATGATGGGGGAAAGTGTCCCCTAACTTCACATTGGCTCTGTTTGTCTGTGTTGTCTCATTATAGATCTGCATGCTGTTGACAAAAGATCAAAATTCTCTTTAGGGGAACATTAACAACAGGCCTACATAATGATACAAATGCAAATACAAAATGATTTCACTTTTCTTTTTTATATATTCCAACTTTACAACCCTTTCACTACATACTATAAGAATAATAATACTAATAAAGAATAATTAAAAGGCTTAACATAATCTTTTTAAATTTGACTGCAAGAGACAATTTAATTGTTAATTACAATTTTTCTGATTAATGATTCAACATAATTTGGAGTTGTTCTAGCTGTAGTCCCGGTGTCTGAACAGGGCAAGTATTCCCCAGTTTAACTGGCGCGAGTGCCCTTACTCACCTTATAAATACAAAAAACAGACTTTTGTTCTGTGCCAACCCGTTTTGCGGTGTTACTGAATTCTTAATAAAAAAACACAAACACCACTAAATGTTGGGTTTAAATGGGTTGTAACTCACGTTAATGAGATTCTAACGGGTATAAATTACCAAAATTGTATTAGTAATGTGTTATATTACTGTGTTGCAGCAAAAAGGAATACACTACTGTAATTGCATTACTTTTGTAATTAGATACTCCCAACGCTGTGAATGTATATAAATATATCCAAGATACGTGTTGATCACGTAATACACCAGCTGAATTAGGGTACAGTGGTAGTCACCACTAGCTGGCAGGGCAAGCAGGTATGACAAAGTGTTACTTTTTAAAACTGCTAAATAAAGTTGTTCTTATAAACCACCTCCAGATGTGCTCTGATTGGCAGATGATTGTCTTGCTAATCCAATCAGAGTGTTTTTACACCTGCGTTAAGATGTGTTTTTCTCAGTTACAGATCACATGCTGTTACCAGTTGCAGACAAAGTCAGATATACTTATGTTTATTAAGCTGCAAAGATGAATCGATTAGTATTCAATTAATCTCCAACTACTTTGATAATTGATTAGTCTGTTGAAAAAGTCTGAGTAATTTCTTTACAAAAAAGATGAGTTTCTAGTTTCTTCCCTCTGTGACAGTAAACTGAAAACCTTTGAGTTGTGGAAAAAGCAAGACATTTGAGGACATCATCTTGGGCTTTTTCTGACATTTTATAGACCAAACAACAAATTATTTAAGCATAACTTATGTATCACTGATAGATACAGTACATATACTAACTCCAATTTGAATCCAGTAGGAAAGTGTTACAGAAATGTAAAAATGCCTTTTCTAGTGTGTTTGAAAGAGACTGCACAGAGATGTATACATTCAAAGTCAGAAACTACAAATGATAAGCCATGAAAAATCGACAAGTCCTCAAAACCAGCTTTAAAACACCTTGAGATTAACAAAAAATTTCAAGTACGTTAGCAGCTTGACTTGATTCCAACATGCTGGAATGTACCAAAACCAAAAGTGTTTCTAGAGTTTTCAGATGACAATGCTGTGATGCAAAACCACTGAGGTGTATACTCACAAGAGGACTGCAGCATACAGAGTGTACGATGTGGGGACTGCAGCAGTCTGACGTCCTACCAGCTGCCACTTACAGCTGAAATTTGTAGAGATGTACTGTTGCTGCTGAACTGCCTCACATGACAGATTCTCAGGCTTGCCCGGAACATCTGACAATGGGACAAACAACACAAAAAGATCTTATTATCAAACACAAAGAGCCCTGAAAGTGAGAAGAACTTATTGTTTTGTGGTTTTAATTTTTCTGCTGGCCAATGAGACATTTGAGGGGCTTGGGACGCTCAGCAACTCACTAAAAACTGTCAAACATGTTTTCAAAGCTCTGCTTTAGTGACCTGGGCTTGGGCCTTGTCTGTGGGCTACGTAGCGCCCCAAAACACAAACCGGGTTGGGATAAAGTTCCTTTGAGATTTACAAAATTAGCTTGGAGCATTGTTCTCATCTTTATTGGTTTGTTTATTGTTTCACCAGAAGGAAGTGAGTCATCTTGAATTACATGCATTCATTAATTTTACAAAAACATGTTTGAGAACTTTAGGATGCATAGTTTGCACCCATATCCAAAATGGTACATTTTAGAGACTGATATTGCAATTAGGTTTGGGTGTGGCACGTTGGCTCTATCGGGACCCCCATTTAGTTTAAGCCTTCCAACGTATTTTTGCCGCCCTTGGAAAAGGTCTGTGGAGGCAGAACTCAAGGAAACATCCTTATCCTGGCAGGAAGCAGACACCCAACACCCAAACATCTTGAGAGAGTTCCTGAGTGACCTATGCTCCCCAGACTGCAAAACAGAAATGATGTTTCCTGGAAACTGTCTGCTGAAGACGTCTAACTGAATCTCTTCTGTTATCTTATTTGTTAGCTCCTCAGTTAGGGCTGCACGATATGAGGAAAATACCGGGGTGCGATATCGATAACATTGTTGAATATCGTGATAGTGATGTTACTTGCGAGAACATTTTTATTAAAGCATACTCAGTTCTGCATATCAGCTGCTTTCAGCATTCTACAACAAATTGCTTGGATTAAAAAAAAATTTGAAAATTGTAAATGTATTTCCAACATTCTTTTCTTAAACAAATTGAACATTGATTATAAAAGACACCACTAAAAAGAATGACAGTTACATTTAAAAGAGCATTTTTCAACTGATAATTTTTTTTCAACCAACACAAAGAATGTGTCTTTGGCAACATCGCCACTCTTTTATGATGCGTTTATTGCGCCAGTTGATACTGCGATGACGATAAATGTGGTGTAATGAGGTGTCACTAGTTTATTAACTGGTGGAAAATCTTCTTCATAGTGGCAACCCTACTGTGAGCCCAAAACAAAACTGACGGGTTTGTCTTATTTCCCAGCATACCCAGAGGTTATGTGCAAAAGCACTGAAAAAGTGAGTTGTTGATGATAAGTCCCCTTTAAAGAAATACATGTGGTTCAAAGCAAACAATAAAAAACACTTACAGCCTTTTTGGAGGTAGATCCCATGCACTAATTTGCCATTGTTCTGAAAGAAGAGGACGTCCTTTTTGCATTGGCAAAATAACCATTCACTTTCTTCCCTGGTGATGGCGACAGTGACGTTGAGGGCTGATTCGTTGATCTTGGTGTACTGTTCCACGGGTACAGTTGTCTCGAAGAGAATCCAGTAGAGGTCATCTGCTGTAACTTCCGACGTGTTGATGATCACGCACGTAGCCGTGAAGTTAGTCCCCACCTCTAGCACGGGAGACTGCGGGACTATCGCCAAATATGAGTCAGCTTCTGAAGACCAACAAAACAAGAAACTTCAATTCTCAGAATCAAACTCACACTAGTGGTACAACTGTAAACTTTATTGATACATGCAACCGATTACAGCACAACAAAAGGTACAATTTGACCTCTGCTAGGGTTGGGCAACGTATTGATATTATATTGCTATTGTGATACGAGACCAGATATCCTCGGGGTTTTCCCTGCCATTATAAGGTGTGGGTGTAGCACCCGAGCCTTTTTGGGCAGCAGCTTAGCCAAATGAATGTGACTTAATTACTTTTTTAAGATCTAACAATTGCAGTTTGTCCCCAATTGATTTCTTATGCACGTTTTGTCTCTAAGCTTTTTTAAATTTGTTATTTATTTATGATTTGCTCTAGCTTTTCCAATGTTTTAGACAAAGATTTGGTGATAACGGTCCAAAAAGATGTGAAAATAAGACAAACAAATGACCAAAAAGAAACGTAAAAACCCACAGAGAGACAAAAAGCAATTTCTGGGTGAAATTGCTTTTTTTTTTTTCATTGAAGAATGTCACATTTTCTTGAAGGACAACCCCTAAACCATCTGCCAAATATGCGCACCTAAGTCTTCTCCAAAGCCAGGGAATACACTGGATTTTTACGCCGTGATATCTTGTGTTGCCCATTTCCTGGTTTTAAAGGCTGCCTTACGGTAAAATTGTCATTTTCTAAACTTTCCAGACGGTTCCATTTCAAATGCCTTTACCCACTTAGTCACTATGTCCACATTACCTATCATTATTTATCGCAAATCTCATTGTGTCAATATTTTGTGAAAGCACCAATAATCAACACTACAATATCGTTGCAATATGGACATCGCAGTATTAGATGAAAAAATATTGTGATATTTCTTTAATCCCATTGTAAGCAATAGGAGCAGTGGGCTGCTATAAAGCGCCTGTAGCTGCCAGCAGAGACAGTTGCATTATTTAAGTTTAGTTTAATTTAATAAGAAATCATGTTTGAATGTACCATAGTATATTTGGTTTTTCTCTGCATTTTTTGTTTCTTGCTTTGAAGTGTGTGCGTGCTGGCCTGTTTATGTGGGTATATATAGCGGAACTATTGTGCGGCGATTTTGATTGTTCCAGATGTCTAATTGCGTTGCACCAGCAACGGTGAAGGCAGTGCATACCAAGTTAGCTTTGGCTTGTTGAGGTGTTTGCAATGGCTTCTTAAGTTTGAGGGACACGCTGGAGAGAAGTTTGTTACCGGGTTTTTACTCCCCTATAGTTAACGCGGCCAATGAGGTATGTGTAGTATTTCTTGTGTGTAAATTGTCAGTGTTACGTATTTATTCATGTGTTCCCTGTGAGAATATAATTGTGTATTTATTTGATTTCTATATTATGTGTTTAGTTCTCACGGCAAGTTTGATGACATCCACGAAGACCAATAAAGCCCGTACATAAGAACGCCTTGTGTCCGTGTCTGTTAACTGGAGGGAGCTACAGCGCCCATAGAACAGCTTCTGTTCTGTGTCAGCAAGCCAGCGCGCGCAACACAAGAGCTACTGGAACTGAAGCATCTAAATGGAATGCAGCCATTACTCATGTTATTAGTACCGCCTGTTTCTTCCTGCTGGGAAGTAAAAAGGACTGTGGGAAAGATCTACTGCACACATCGTTGCAAAAGGCTTAAATGCAGTCTTGTTTAAAAGTACTTGAAAGCAATACTGGGGTAAAAGTACAAGTATCTACCAGAAAATGACTTAGGTAGAAGTCTCCATTCAGAAGAGTATCTGATATTTACTGTACTTAAGTATAAGAAGTCATTTTCTGATATGTACAGGTTTAAAAAGAAATCTTCATCCCCACTGTCATCGGGGGTGCCATCATCAACAAACAGACATTAGGTCACCAAAACGGAGCGTGCATTATCTTGGCAATCCAGGAGCAATGATTCACCAAACCTGCTTTTTTCAAGTGGAACACATTTCTTCTGATTTTATTTTGTAGTTTGGAGTAATTAAGATGCTTAGGGGAAATGCAATGGAGTAAAAGTAAAAGTTTCTGGAAACATAAATGAGAAAGTAGAGTACAGATATGTAAAGATTCTATTTAAGTACAGTAGTGAAGTATTTGTACTTTGTTACATTACAACACTGTTTAAATGTGTAAAAAGGGTACTGACCAACTCTGGCAGGTAGAGCAGAGCCAAGGAAAGCTAAGGCCAACAGCTGGAGCGCTCGGCCAGACCCCATGATGACGCCTACCTAGGAACAGGAAAACCAACATGTAAAACTGGAAAGGCTAGTTCCATCTGACGCATTAACGTTGCAGACCTACAAACAGGGTTCAAAATGTGCCACTCATGAGACCACTCTATAATTTACAGATAGAGCAGGTCTAGACACTCTATAATTTACAGATAGAGCAGGTCTAGACCCCTCTATAATTTACAGATAGAGCAGGTCTAGACACTCTATAATTTACAGATAGAGCAGGTCTAGACCACTCTATAATTT
>NC_048422.1:877384-900317 GCF_013103735.1 Etheostoma cragini
GGTCTAGACCTCTCTATAATTTACAGATAGAGCAGGTCTAGACCACTCTATAATTTACAGACAGAGCAGGTCTAGACCGCTCTATAATTTACAGACAGAGCAGGTCTAGACCTCTCTATAATTTACAGACAGAGCAGGTCTAGACCGCTCTATAATTTACAGATAGAGCAGGTCTAGACCACATTCTATAATTTACAGATAGAGCAGGTCTAATTTACAGATAGAGCAGGTCTAGACCACATTCTATAATTTACACATAGAGCAGGTCTAGACCTCTCTATAATTTACAGACAGAGCAGGTCAAGACCTCTCTATAATTTACAGATAGAGCAGGTCTAGACCTCTCTATAATTTACAGATAGAGCAGGTCTAGACCATTCTATAATTTACAGGTAGAGCAGGTCTAGACCATTCTATAATTTACAGGTAGAGCAGGTCTAGACCACATTCTATAATTTACAAGGACCCAACAATTTCATTCCCCCAGTTAGCGTTCTTTCATATTCCTAAGCATTTATTTTCAGAATACAAGCGAAGACAACTTTACACACCACTATTCATTCTGAATTCATACTTATACACGCTGAAAATGCTAGACGAAAAAGTTAATGTCGAACCCTGCCTACAAACTTTAAAATGTAGCTAACGTTAGTCTTACTAGTTACAAGTCGTAGCGTGACGTACGTTTCCACTTGGTCTAAGATACTGAGGTTAACGCTAGCTAGCTAAGCTAGGTAAGAATGTATCACGGTGTTAGCTAAACAAGCAGACGATGGTAGCGTCTGGCTAACAACGCCCGTTTGAGTGTTGCGTATTCGATATTTAGCTAGGTTATAGCATTGAGAGCACGCATTGCCGTCCCTGATAACGCCATGTTATCTCCACCTCAAAAGCAAGAGGTCGTTACTTACCTAACTAGCTTCAATGCTGGTGCCTGTGTAATCTCTGTTAGATTAATGCCATATTGATGTATTGCTAAAACCTAGCTAGGTACCACCGTTAAAATGACAATTTTAGCTGGCATTTGTGTCACGTCCGTGCCACTGCGTTGACTCTGGGGTAGCACCGCCCACTTCCCGTAATGTAGTTAGAGAAAACCTATGTCGCAACATGTTGTTCTTTGGTGATTTGTCAGATAATTTGTCTGTCAAACATTCCTGGCGAATCGGGTGTTTCCTAGGCCTGTCTCGGACGTGCACGTCCCTCACTGTTATTTTCCAGTATGTCTCCGCCCCTCGTGTTCATAGAGCACGTGCACGTGCCCTTAAAGGCTCGCGAACCCCTTGGCTTCTCAAAACGAGAGCACACTAATAACCAATAATATCCAATAATCGATTATAATCGGAACGGAGAGCTTTTAACTGTGGTTACTTGAACTTTAAAAAGCCGTAGCCTAAGTCTTGAAAATAGTTTAACATCCAAAATAACATTATTGACAGTATTACAGTAGGTTGCATAAAATGTGCCAACTAACTTTTTATTATTTATTCTCAAACGATAGGCAGTCAAAAACGTTCAACAAAATATAGAATGTTGTAGGGAAGGGGAATAGGGCCACATGTGGAAAAATGTATTGGGTTCTGAGTTTAAAGTCAGAACTTAGAAAAAAAAGTCATAATTCTAATAAAAATGTCATAACTGACTTTTTTTCAGAACTTATCATAATGAAATGCAAAAGATGGAGGGATTCGGCTGTAGGCCTACAATATTAAACAAGGCAGATCACAAGAAAAATGTGTGCACAGAAGGCTATTTTTCAAACTGGGCGATATTTCCCCCATGTTTTTAAGTGAGTCCTGGGAAGGACTAGTTTTGGTCCAGTCTATTGTCAAGGGATTACATTGCAGTCCAGTTCCCAGCTGCTGGTTCCAGCAGTCTCACTCAATCCTGGACACAGTTTCAAAGATATTTGTTCACATTTTGTGAAATCCAGAATGATAATCCATGTTTGTCTTTGTCGCTATAGTAGTGTCTCTGTGCTCGGTGTGTGTCCTAATGTGTGTCTATGCACTTTGAGCTGTCTCCTGTACATGCTACCTGTGTTATGTTCCTCTCATGCCATCAACCCGCCAGCTGTCCTCATCTGGAACACTGGTTGTGTCATTTCACTTGTCTTTGTTCATGTGTTCTAGTTGTGCTTGTGTGTTGTGTTGTTGTGTAGTGCCAGGAGACTACAGATGGAGATTAGCCTGCATGGCTAAATCTGGCACATTTGACTCATGTTGATAAATTTGCATTGTCCCTTTGTAAATAAAGAAATCTAAAAAACAAATATAAATTAGGGTACAAGTTGAAAAAACTCAAAATGACCCTTTAATAGATACCAGTTCTCCAAAGTTAAAAAAGTCTGCCCATCAACACCGGATGTGAAAATCATTTTCATATTCCAGGATTCAGAACTACTCTCTGGATATTGTCCGATGCATAAGGGACTTCAACTAAATCTGCCCCATAACGACTTTTAATGTAGGATTTATGGCTTATTAATGAGCAAAACAAATTACCTTCTCTCTCGCATTATACTATTCCTGTTATGTTGCAGTAGGCTAATTCATATCTATGTTTTTTTGTTCTTCTATTTTTGTCTGTTATGCTGAGTTTTTTTCTATTTTATTTTATTGTATCTTCCTTGCCTTAATCTAGTTGTAGTGATGTATTTTTGATTTGTAGACATGTCTTCATAACCCTATTGTTTTTTTTTTAAAATCTCACCAGAACAATCCTTTTTTATTCAGTATTTATGATAGTGTTTTCTTACGGCACAAATACAAAACTAACTATGAATAGGAAATCTGACCACATCACATGATCTATTTGAAAATACATTTCATTATCCTAAATAACCGAATAACCATAAGACCCATTTGAATTGCTGGGGAACCCCCCCCCCCAAAAATAAGTGCTCAGTGGGTGGAGCAGGCGACCCTACATAGAGGATTACTCAACGCAGCAGCCGTGGGTTTGATTCCCGACTCTCTCTTCCCTTTCATATCTTTAGCTGTCCTGTCTAAATAAAGGCCTGAAAATGCAAGTGGTAAAATGTGTGTATATATAAATCAGGTTATTATTGACAAAAAGTCATACATTTTGGGAGGTCATACACTCCTTGCCATGCTGAGGTTGTACAGAAGTCCCATTTGTATTTTTGCAAATTGCAATTTTTCTGTCAGATATGGCAATTAGGATTCCATTTTGCGAGAATTACAGGCTGTATTGGGAATATAAAAGGGTAGCAGGTTTGACATTTGTTTTTAAACCCTTCCCCCCCTCCACCTCCCTCCTAATCTTCCCCTTTAACCAGATGCTAAACATGGCTCTTCCATTCATCTAACGTACCCATCCCCCCCCCCTCTGATTTGCTTTTAGCTCAAGTTCAATATTCACTGTGTAAGCATTATAACACAAGACACTGTCTACACTGCTCTATATGCTTCCACAGGGATGAGAACATGGATATGAATTGCCAATGTGTGTCTTTCTATTAAAGACATGGGACATTGAACAATGAAACACAGACCATTTATCACAAACGCTACATTTACAATAACAGAAAACAAATCCAATGAAGAAATATACCTCAGTGATATCTGATCTACCATCATGTGAATCACCTTCACGATTAGCCAATCACATACAGTACATTCACATCTGGTTTTTGTTGAAAATGAGTCCTCATTCTTCTTTTTATTCATGTCAGTGTATGTGTAGAGACTTCTCTGAAAAAGAGTGTACTGCCATGAGTGTACGGAGTATTTTTCCTGATATCATTCATTTGACTGTGGTGTACTACTCATGTACTTGTACTTACCTGTGCAGTGCTGGCCTAGAGGGTGAAGGCCATTGGTTGGTACCCTGAACCAGCACGACCGGCTCCATATGTGCTAGCTACTCCCTCATTACAGTAACGTAATCAACCAAGTCACAACAAAGATGTCTGTCACTCCCCGATTGATGAGTAGCCTACAAGATGCTAACGAGAGATTTCTGTAATGTCAACACAGTAAAAATGGACCTGCTTAACCAAGTTGGTTCACTGCTAGCTACGAGTTAGCATCAAAAACACATCAAAGGCTGTCAGTTGAAGGGTGTTTCGAGCTAATGTTAGCAGGGAGTTGTTGGGTCTTAGTGAATTATAGTGTGGTCTAGACCACCTCTTTAGGTAAAGCGTCCTGAGGTTATGAGTATGATTATGATTACTATAAATAAAAAGAATTGAATTATTTGTTTGCGTCTGTCTGTCGGTTACCTCCTGGCAGACTCACACAAGTAGGACTTTTTTTTATTACAATATATAAAACCTTTATTTAGTCAGGTCAGATGTTAGTCTTACAGCTCCAGCACTATTCCATCTATCTTTTAACATGGAAAATCCGTCCTCGTCTTATATTCTACTTCTTTGTTCTATGGTAACTCAATTCTACTAATAAAGATAATTCAGCCTAAATTACCAGCCTAAACATGACTTGAATGGTTCCGTCCCTCCCCTTCCTCTCTCTGTGTGTTGCCCTTCTCAAACTTCGTTCTCTTCTGGAAACACAAAGTATCAAGCTACCAAGCTACACGCTAAAGATGGCAAGTTTTAAAGAACCTCTGGCTGGTGCAGCAAGGCAGACCTGCGTGGTTTTCTCAGGGAATAATCGGAAAGGTTTCATCAGAATATGTTTAGGGCGTCTCCTCTCTAGCTGGGACGTGTTGGGAGCGATTGGGGGGATTGCTGTGGACCAAGCACACACGGAGATACACTAAGAGATAATGAGGGTTAACCAAGTCTCAGCTAATTTATATAGCTCACCTTACTGTGTTGTGTCAACAGCTGACTTCATTTAATATTGTATATTGAGTTTTTTG
This sequence comes from Etheostoma cragini, assembly GCF_013103735.1. Lineage (NCBI taxonomy): Eukaryota > Metazoa > Chordata > Actinopteri > Perciformes > Percidae > Etheostoma > Etheostoma cragini. Next base: position 882,233 of record NC_048422.1, read on the forward strand.
AGGGGTGCAAATGTTCCAACATAACTAGTTCCTTCCTGAGACTAGTTTGTTTTGATGCATCCGGAGCTTAGCGTAACCAAGACTATTGGGATTGGTTTAGAGAAATGCAAAAAAAAACATTTTTATTCTCCTATCCCAGAATGCATCTGTGGTGAAGCCAGACCATACCCCACAGTGCTGTGGAGATAGAGCTGGCTGTGCAAGAGTACCTAAAGGTAGTACAACTTGTACCACAAGTTTCCCCGCAAAAGAAAAATTAAAATGAACACATCATGTGTCGCTGCCTTCCAAAACAAACAATATTCAGCAGTGTTTCTGATTTATCCCCCCTACAGTTACCTTGGTATTAATAAGGCTTAATTTACACGGTTCATGTCAGTAAAGTTCCATTTGTTCCCATTTTAACACCCAGGTATCATCAAAAATGACACTATAGTCTTCTGTGTTCACATATGACACGCTTTATTCAATTCATGACAGTCTGGTTTCTAATTTAGGTGCACACAAGTTGTTTACATCCTGTCTTAAAATGTATGGTGACACTTTATCTCAGATTTTATCAAGCTCGGGGGGGCAGGGGTCCCGTTTGGTTTTAGCATAAATGGAGTTTATTTACCGCTTAGTTGACTTCAGGCCCTACGTTTTACGTTTGCCAATGTATTAAAGCCGTGCTTCTTTTTTTACACCTTTGCCATTTCCTGTACTAGAAACCATGTTGTGTGAAGGAGAACCGTTTCCTTGTGTGCAGCAGCAACTATCTTGTATGAGATTCAGTTTCTTATCATTGCTCTGAAAAGATGACAATACATGAGTGAGCTTGACTACATTGCTGACTATGTCCAACGAGAGAAACTGTTCCAACAGAAACATTTGATCTTGACACGGTTGCGCCCATGAGTGACCTTTTAAGTGCACACAAGATAGTCACATGTGAACGCAAGGGGCCTCATCTACCAACCGCACGTACGCACAGGTGTGTGCGTGTATGTAATGCGTAACATTGCCACACAAAGTGTGGAATTTACCAACGCGCACTTAGGAATGTATGGGAATATAAGCACAGCTCTGGCCCTGCTTCCAAACACAATCTAGTGTTAGAATAGCGATACTACATATAAAAAGCATTTAGGAGTGTCACAGTACACACAACGCAATCAACATCTACATGTGTTCAGTGTTTCGTTTTTTTTTGTTTTGATTTGTCATTTTTCTAGTTTTAAACAGACAAGTTGCCTAACTGGTGTCAAACCCTATAAAAGGCCGCCATGACAAGTGTTTGAAACATAGTGCTGTGGCGGATCTTGCGTTATTGGAAGACTTGGCAAACAATGCGCTCTCAAAGATCCCGCTGGTCTGCTTGGCACAGGGGCACAGAGTGACTTCTGGCGGCTGTGGCTCAGTGGTAGAGCGGTTGCCTTCAATCGGAAGGTTGGTGGTTCGATCCCCGCCCCTGCGGTCATTGTCGAAGTGTCCTTGGGCAAGACCCTGAACCCCGAGTAGCCCCCGGTGCTGCGCATCGGAGTGTGAATGTGTGTGAATGTGTATCTGATGAGCAGGTGGCACCTTGTGTGTATGAATGTGTGTGAATGGTGAATGTTTCCTGTAGATGTAAAAGCGCTTTGAGCAGTTGTTAAGACTGGAAAAGCGCTTTATAAATACAGCACATTTACATTTACATTTACTTCTACGTGGGCATACCCCCAAAATGATGTGTATTTACCATATATGGTTAATTGGAGGCATTTCTGAATGCATTTGGTCTAAGAGTGAACGAGCATGGTGGTTAAGAACAGGTGAGATTGATCAAGATCGATTACTTACTGATGTGCGTAGAATTGGCTTGAGCACGTTTGATAAATATGTCTTTGTTCTTAAGAACATCAATTTCATTTGTAAGACAGAAACATTTTCTATGAACTGTTGATAAATGAGGCCCAAGGAAGCTTGTATTTAAAATAAGATTGTTTTCTGATATTCTGAAAAGTTTGTAGTGCACACAAAATACCTTTGAGTTAGCCATAGACACGTTCTTTCATGGGGGCCCCAGTCTGACATCTGAACCGTTATGTGTGTGTGAACACCTGTTAACGTTAAATTCAGACTCCATCTGTACAGGTCTATGCTGGGAGCTTGGGTTGGGGGATTAAACTTGTTTTTTTGCTGCTGTCCTCCCCCGAGCTCTGAGGTGGTCTCTATAGGTTGTTGAGCTCCAAAAGGGTTTGGTCCAACACCTGGTGCATGTCCAGGTTCTCCTCTTTGGCTTGGGCCAGTTTCTCTGGGGGGAGAAAACAAAGTCACAAGGGTGAGTATTTAAATACATTTCCTGTCTGGAACTGGAGATACAGAAAACCCAGAGGGCCAGAAATGCTACACAGTCCCACCATAAAAGGGCAGCATTAAAACATGGCACTCTTGTTGAAGAAATATTAAAAAATAATTTATTGATGCAGCTAATGTATAGCAAAAAGGGAAAAAAATACATATTTTTTACCTTTTGCTATGCACAAGGACAGCAGTCAGCACCGTTTTCTCTGTCTACTTTATAACTACCAGTTAGGGTCCTATTTTAATGATCTATGCGCACGGCACAGGTGCGTTTAGGGTGTGTCCAAATCCACTGTTGCTAGTTTGACGGCGGAAATAGTGTGTATTCCTGTGTGTGTGTGTGTGTGTGTGTGTGTGTGTAACAAGCATAGTGTGTATCCCTGTGTGTGTAACAAGCATAATGTGCATGCGCTGTGCACAAGCCTAGGCCCATTTTACTAATGCGCTGTTAAAATAACAATGAAATGCTGCGTTACTGACTTTAGACCAGGTTTTTGTTGGTCAATGGTGCAATCACATTCAATTGCCTCAACATAGCAATACGCCCAGAATGCACCTGAACCCACCTTCCTGTAAGAGCAGCACACCCATGGGCACAAAGATGGGCGCAGGTGCATTTGCAATTTAAACGACGTGGGCGTAGGACGGGATATTAACAACTGCGTAGGCCTTAAACTAGCAAAAGAACTTAAATCGGGCTGCAAAATAGAGCCCTAGTGTTGCTGTTTAAATGTCCCACAATGTCAGTTACAGTGACACTACTGCGTGCTAGGAAACATATCCATTCACTAAAAAACCTTACTCATCATGACAGTAAATCTTTGAACACACTGGTACATCCCTACAAGGCTTCATTTAAAAGCAATAGCCCACAGAGACTGTAGAGAGGGTGCACAGAACTTATTTGGGTAGGTGTGGGTTGGGGAATTCGGATAAATAATTTAAATGCCCTCAGAGCCGATCCGCGCAATTGTCACACAATATTCCTATTTTTTTTAATTTTTTTTTTACACATGGTCATAAATATAGATATATGTAGTCATATCTGTAGTGAACTTTAAAAAAACACACACACACATATACACCCGCCGTTAGCGTACCATTGACCGCCATTCATTTTGGCGCCACTTTGACAGTGAATAACTTTCCATCTGAAGCGTTTAAAGACTCTATTTGTCTGTTGTTTATATCTAAAGAAACACGACAATGTATTAAAGGCTCCATTACCTTGAACATCACATTATGACTCTGTAGCAGCCGTGTTTGTAGAAATAGGTCAACGATTGTGTCATAACCACACGACTTACTGTCCCACAGTAGAGGAATCACCGTATAGCACAGGATAAGCTTGCAGACAGTTTGGACTAACATTAGCTGTTTAGGTGGAATTTCTGATTTAACTAGCATGTTAGTTAGCAATAATTAGCCTGTGTCTATGTTATCTCCTAACATACTGTATACCTTCGCTTTCAGTCTCTGCTGATTGGGAATGATTGAGATTTCTCTTGGCACAGCTACCTGAAGACGTACAACTTTCAGACAGGTTGCTCACTTCATACTGGTCTCCGTCCAGAGCAACGGACGGACGAACTTTAAAACGCTTTTAAAGTTCCTATGTATTTGCAGTGATTCCTTCTGAGGGAACACAGTTAATCTGACTGCTGCAGATGTGAAAGAAATGCATGAAAGTTGTGTTGATCCATACCTCTGTGTAGTTCCTGTTTTCCGGTGATGTCTACACTAGTCGATTGTTGAACATACAATCCATCGTACAATCATACAATCCAATATTGCAAAATTATGTCCTTAGTAACAACTGTGTAAAAACAGGCTATAACCTGACACCACAGGGGAGCCAGGACCGGCTGCAGCAGGTCAAAAGTTCATGAGCCCACTGTTGCTTAGTGACCTGTGTGCATGGGCGATAGCTCTTGAACTTTTGAACTGCAGCTCTCCTGGCTCTACTAAGAACCAAAAGCAAATTTGACTATTTGACTGCAGCCAAGGTGTTTTCTGAACTTTACAGCATGTGAACATCTTTGTTGAAATAGGGCTTAACCTTAACTACGCTAAGCTAACTAGTGGTGGCGCTGCCAGTGTTGCACCGGACTAAGACAATGCATGCACTGAGCATGCACTTGGCCCCCCTATCTACGGCTGGGGGAGACCGTGATAAGTCTGAAACAAACGGTGGCGTATTCCTTTAAGACATGATTCTGTTCTTCAATTTGGAACCTGTTTGAGGTATTCAACAAAAGATTTTCTACAAAGGGTTATACAGAGTATATTTCAACTGCATAAAAACCCTCCACACGTCTACACAAAGCAGATGTTTATGATTCATACACTGCTTATTTATGTAAAATAGAAGAAGGAAACAAAAGAGAAAGAAGACAAGACTGGAAGGAGACAGAAAAGTCAAGAGAGCTTTAATACATTTATTACAGAGCGGGAAGGGGAAAACAGGTTTACATGAATATTTAGGACATTAACTCAGTGAACCCGCAGACACAGCAGTGACTGGGTGAGCAAGAACTCAAACCTCTGTACAAAGGCTGGTGCTGTGTGACACAGACACCACTTCCTTATGGGTGGGTGGATTCAGCACATTCCAATTTTAGAATCCTCTAGCCCCAGACACCACTGTGGACTGGAACTAAACGACAGTGAACAGGCGGACAAGAGTTCAGACAGGAAGGAGGAGCAAAGAGGAAGTGACAGCGGCTACAGTGTAGTCATGTCGTTGAGGGCCAGGTCCAGCTCCTCGCTGAGAGCCTTGCCCTTCAGCTTCTGAGCATACACTTCATCTGGAGGAGGACAGACAGACACACACACACACACACACACACACACACACACACACGCACGCACACAAACCCATACACACAAAAGCACACACCGAGACACACACACACACACACACGGAAAGACAGACTCACACCCACACACAAGTTGACAAATACACAGAATGGAAACTGAATGAGGTGAAGGGACAGGAAACAGAAAAGTAAAAACTAAACCAGGAGTGGCTTGTGTTAAGCAGGATTTATGCTTCTGCTGGGGCTTTCATTTTGTACATATTCGTCTCTGTTTTGGTATGTATTGTTTATCGTATTAATGTTTATTATTCTTGTTTGTATGTATGTATGCACCCAATCACTACGGCAAATTCCATGTTCAACTACCGTGGCAATAAACTTTCCTTTTGACTCAGATTCTTCACGCAGCGCTTACGCAGCCTACGTAAGTGGCATGAGGTTTATACTGCTGCGCTGGTGTCATTTAAACTTCTGCGATACCAGTACCAAATATCATGACTTTGATGCTGGTTCCTAAACAATACCAATTTTCTAAAAAAAAGAAAGAAAGAATCTACAACATTACATATTACCACGTGAGCCCTGTCTCTGTGTAACGTAGAGTTCTTCCTGCGTGTCTCTACTACGTGTAACGTTACACAGCCAATCACAAACATAAGGGCTTGGTAGAAGAATGCTGCTTGCTTATTGGCTCACTGACTCTGATGAGATTGACTCCTTAGGTATTGAAATTGGGTGTAGAATGACGATGCATTTTTTGATACTGGAAACTTTAGAGGCAGTTCCATCGGTGCCTAATAAGTATTGAATTAGGTACGCAGCCCTAGCGTCTGCATCCCTGTAGCGTATCTCTTTAAGAGAATAGCTGGGCCGGCATTGTGTGTGTGGGGAGTGTGTGGTAGAGCGAGTCGGAGAGTGATGGTGATTATTTTCGGAGCGGGAAGCATAAATCACATATTACTCTTGTCACATCAGCTGGTTACTGCAGCTCACCTGAGCACAAGTAACAGCTAAAGCAAACAAACGTCAACTGCAAGCTCAGTCAGACGAATCATATCGTCATAAACTCTACAGGCCGGGTTCAAACACACACACACTGACTGAGGTCATGCAGTGGCAGTTATGACTGAATGCTCCACTCAACACATCTGTATAAAACACATGCCAGAGACCATGCCTAACAAACACTTCCCAGATCAAAAGGGTTTTCAGTTGAATTGTTAATTACTTTATTAGAGCATTCGGGTAACCCTCGGGAAGCCATGTTAGAAATCCACACTTCCTGGAAACGAGACAGGCGAATACCTTGTGCTTTTCTATATCTCTGACTAGGATGTCTTAAGAAAATCAGATTGTTTCACCACTTACAAAGTCTTACTGGTACCTCTTTTTTAAACCCAGAAAAATATGTTGTTGAACAACCCTTCCAACTTGCTACTAGTACCCAGTGGTGGAACAGGTAAATGCCTATATACCTAAGCAAACGTAGCAATATTACAGTGTAAACGTACTCACTGTACTTGGTATTAACAAGTTTAAATCCATGGGTTAATTTTACCTGTTTAATTTACTGTTGGGTAGTTTAATCTCTAACCTTCATCTATTAATCATTGATCAGATGGTCTGTACCATGTAAAATATGAAATTGTAAAGCATAGCGTGACAGTGTAAGATGATAATGTATCTTTGCTACTGAAGGTTTCCCTGCTGCCTAAACACACACTGTTCGAGTGGTAAATCAGTGAAGTAGTGTTTACTTCACTGACCCCAGTACAGTGTGTTGGAATGGGTTTGTCCTTTTGGAGTTTAGGAATGCTCACACGTGCCACTTGCTGGCTGTTCATCAGTTGCTTCATTTATTCTACCAGTTCTTATTCTACTTTATCATTCTACACACTTTGTGTTATGTATCCTGTCTGTATTTCCTTGCGGGAGTCATCCCAACGGGATTAATAAAGCTAAGTCTAAGTTGTAATGTATGTTAAGCACTCTAATCGACCCTGTGTATGAAATGTATTCAATAAAGTTACACTGGCCCCCGAGTGCAGGGTTCTATCCAAGATGTCACAGGAAGCCTGATGTCTGGATTAGTTTCCTTCTGAAACACCACCTGTTTGGTGTTGTTCTTGACAAATATGAAAGAAATGTGTGTGTGTGTGTGTGTCTGTACACTAAAACAATCAACAGATGATAAACGGCTCAACGTAATCACGATTTGACTGATTCCAGACACCATAAGCTTCTACAGATCCTAAAATCATTGTGCTCATCAAGACCACAGGTCCACAAAGGTGAAAACGCCAAGAAATAATGCATCTCGCTATCAACATTCTGCCTTTGGATAAGTTAATTCTCAAGTTGTACAACCAGGCACATGCAACAATTAAGATAGGTGTTATTGTTCTTCCAATCATCGATGGCTTCATCAGTCAAAACTGCAGTACACAGCTAGGACTGGGCATTGACAACCGGTTCCAACTTGGAATTGTTTCAAAAATTAAGATTTTAATAGAATAATTTATATATTACAATTATTTGGAATCAGATCATCGGTTCCAAATTCAATTAAATAGTAACAAATTTAATAAGAACTGGAATTGAGAGGAAGAATCAAAATTGGAATCAGAATTGTTGAAATTTAAAAAAACAAAAACAATGCCCAACCCTGTCATCAATTCCGTTCCAACAGAAGAACTGGAATAAGTGAAGCTGTTTGACACTTTCACATGTTTCCAAGACATGTTTCTGGTGTCAGAGGAGCAGACCACAGGTGAGTGTTGAGTACCTTCCAAATCATCGATGGTCTTCTCCAGCTTGGCCACGGACCTCTCTGCAAACTCGGCACGGGTCTCAGCCTGGGACACACAGAAAGTAAGGAAGACAAATTTATTTATATAGCGCTTTACACAGATAAAAATCACAAAGTGCTTTACATAAAACATACAATATGATACATATTAAAACACAGTACACAATTGAAATCACAAAGTAATACATAAAAAAGTAAAACTAAAATACAGTGCGGACAGATCAACCAGGCGCCTGTTTAATAAAGCAGAGACAGCAGATGGTATAAGAGGAGGCAGCGCGTTCGGTCACCACGGTCCTCAGCCGGGTGTGAGGAACAGACTGTAGAGGGCGCGCTGTCAAATGATCTTCCAGTAGGTTGACCACGTATGCAGGTGACTGATCGTGCAGTGTAAGAATCTTAAATTGAATCCTATATTTGACAGGTATCCATAGCACAGCGCCAACACAGCACAACAATATGTGTCAATACAGTCGGACATGCTCCAAAGGGAGGAGTAAGCAACAGAAACAGTAACATGGAAATGTAAGACAGAGGACGGCCAATTACTTTATGTCCTATGGTCCCGTGATAAGGTCAAGGAATTTTGGACTGGTATACATGTTAATTTAAGTCTAATTGCAGTCCAAAATGGTTTGTTCTGGGAGATGGGTCAATCCTAAATGGGATGGATAAGCACATAAGAAGCTGGGGGTGTGGGAATTGGTTCCTGTTGCGAGTTGTATGTTTCATACATTGTAAAAAAAAATTTATTAAAAAACTGTTAAATCACTAGAAACAGTAACACTGTAAAATTCTCACCTCTTTCAGTTTGTCAGTAAGAACTTTGATTTCTTCTTCGTATTTGTCCTCCTTTTGCGAGTACTGAAATCCAAAAACATTTACTTTTACAAAGTGCATTAAAAATGCATTCACAACTCACATGTCATATCCACTACTAAAAGGAGACAGACTTTATACATAGATGATTAATACACTACTATTCTGTATTACCTAAGGATATTATTTGAATTTCGGCAAGTAGGATAAATATGCCCAGTTGAGTGTGAAACACAAGAACACAAACAGTAAAATGTTAAGACAGCATGTTTCAGTACGCCACCTTAACCACAGTTTGTGCCTCTGATTATGTTCCGATATATTATGGAAGCAAATAAAAGACATCCGTATTTGAATTTCAACAGCCACTGAAGCCTTAAGATTATAATAATTTACTTTGAAAACCATGCCTCTGAATTTATTTGTTCTGCTTAGTGAATTGTTCAACTTGAATTTGATATTTGGTTTTATTTAATTGTTTCAACTTGAAATTATAAATCCTTAATTTGAGCAACGTAAATCCATTTTTATTTTAGTTCTATAAACTTGAATTTATTCAAATTCATTTTTTTATTTACAAATCAAAAAATGTCCTATTTTATTACAATATGAAGTACTAAAGTCAAGGGTATGCAGGTATGCATCTTCCATGGATAACAAATCTAACCTTATAAGTATATTCAGGCAAAGGTGTACTGCATGGGCCATTTTTCAAAAAACAAATATCTGTTGAACACACCAAATATCTTGGCATTTGGCTAGTGTGAGCTCTCATTTAAGTGTCACATTAATCATATAGTAAAATAAAACAATTCAATTTGGTATTGGTGTCTGGACTATGCCTATGTTCACCTGGTATCGGATGTATCACCTGGTGGGGACAAAATCAGCTGCTACAGGCACAGTGCTATTTCATTCTCAGATTATTTTCCGTTGGATATTGAAGTTTATAAATACGTTTTTTGGCATGGCTGTTCGAGTGGCTCTATATCCATGGTGTTGGAAGGGGGATTTAATTCTTGCTATTTTATTTTGTTGTGCATGATCAAGACTCTACTGTACCTGTCCATAACATCTTTACAACCTTATATTTATATCACTGTAACTACCAATGTCCATATTAGAATAACCAATTTAACTCTTGCTCAGCTTAGACTTAGAGTAGGATTGCCTGATGGTGATGATAGCCTTTTTTTGTTGGTCGTCTTATCTAAATGTGAATATACTTTATATTTTTGCCTTTAAGGTCCCCTCAAAAACAAGATGCTGCATCTCAAGGTGTTATTTCTAATACAAATATTTTGTAGCCCTATTTATTATCTAGCCCTCCATCCCTATTCCTTCGTGGCTATGCCACTTGTCAGTACACCACTGTAAATAAGAACCTGTTCGTAATGAAAGTAAAAATAAATGTGAAATAAAAAAAAATACTTCTGCCTCTAATTTGCTTCCATACATTAGGGCACATTTGGGTCACAGAGCATCAGTCCTTGAAAGATATGTCAAATAATCTTTAAAAAACATCTAGTATTCCTAGGGTCTTCAAAAACTCTTTGGATAACATTTATTTTTTTTAAATTTTAACCGATTCCCCGATTTTCAAGTCAACATCATTGGTCAGTCGTACAAATATACATGAACTTCATTTCAAGGACTTTTAAGAGAAACCGATGCCTGTTTCTGTCACCTGAACGTCCCTTTTGAAAGTCTCTATAGTAGGCTGATGAGGACGGTATGTGTAGGGTTCAAAGTTTTATTCTGACTGGCCCGGTCCTGTGGCTGAATGTCCCTCAGTGGCTACTGTACCTTCTCAGCCTGGGCTTCCAGTGACTTCAAGTTGTTGGTGACATTTTTCAACTCTTCCTCAAGGTCTCCTGATTTACTGAGCAAGGCAAAAGAGAGAGAGGAAAAGCAAGAGAAAAAAAAGGTAGTGATTTGAAAGCTAGGAAAGCAGAAGAGCTCAAACCCTGAAACTGGTTTGAAGGACCACTCCCAACATTTTTAGAACATAATTTCTGTCTGTGTTACTCAGAGAGAGAAGACGAAGATCTGTCATGAAAACAGCTCTGCGTACACCTGACTCTGAGTAAGAGGGCTGTAGAGGGTTTAAGCCAGATGCCAGGCTGTTTTTAAATAGGTAATGTACACATTACAGACAAAATTAAGATATAGATTAATCACAAATTAAAAAAATAAATCTGCTGTTATTCTATATATTTTTCCCAGCAAGTCCCATGTGCAGACTCAAACCAACAATGTTAGTCTTTCACTCAATACTACTGTACAAATAGGCAGCCAGTGGTGTAGTCTATGTGATAGCATGCATACGCAGTATACCCACTAAGAAGGCTCCAAGATTTCCATGTGTCCACTTAAAAATGCCCAAATGACACGCAACTCACTTTCCATTAGAACTGTCGTCTGTGTTTTTCTTCTTCAGATAGTCTGAATAAAGGTATTTCCACTGTAAATTGGTGCATAAAAGTGTATCTGAATACAGGAAATAAAGTTGTTGTTGTTGAAAACTTCCCTGGGGAGGACACCGAGACCACTTCCTCAAAGGCAAATTCTGGTTTATATAGTACAGTGTACCGACTACAATACATTTGACTACACCACTGCAGGTATACACTGTAATTGGTGGAGATTGTGCCGGTTTATTATTCTAAGTGTCTGACAACATTATGTAAAGGATCCCTACAGAGATAGACTTTTAAGTTAAAGAGTAAGATCCTTTTAGTTTAACATGAAACATCCCTGAAATCACTACCACCAAACTCCATGGAAATAAACAGTACATTTTGCATGTATAGAGCCAATATATTTCCACATGTAAATGGGTGAATTAGGGGTCTATATGCATATGGTATGTACAGTATATATCTCTGTAGGGATTCTTTCCATCATGTTGTCAGACATTTGGATCAATAATCTCAGTCACGCACGCACACAGTCACACACCCAGACACACACACACACACAAACACACACAGTTGGTTGTGTTCTATTCATGGGGTTTGTTGTAATGAGAAAAACAGCATAGAATATTGCCAGAGTTATCCGTTAAGTACTGCTTGAAGGCCATGCTTGAGGCTGAGTGCAGACAGAAAACAGAGAGAGGAGTTGACAGTCCTGCAAGTCAGAGGAGCAGAAGGCAGCAGGTCAGAGTTAGACCTGGCTGGACTTGTTTTTTTTTGTACAGTTAAGTACCTCTTCCTCTCCGCACATCATGGACTTCATATTCTGGTCCATTAGTCGGAGCTCCTCCTCCAGCTCCCTCACTCGCCTGAAGGGGTTAGTCCAGGAGGTCGGGGGTGAGGGACAGTGGGCGGGGCAGCCATAAAACAATAACAAACAACAACAAGTCCCAAACAGGCAGTGGTGGTGTTTTCAGGCATGCCTTACATCAAAACACACACCCAGATTACAGAAGTATTGGTTAAAATGGTTATTACATGTGCCTGACTCAATCTGGTTGTCTAGCACTATCATGTGGAATGGATAGAGCTGGGATGTTGGGAAAATCAAATCACTATATTCTTGACCAAATACCTTAATGTTTATTGCAATAATATAGTAAGATTGACATTTGGTGCTTTAACAAAATATCTTCACAATAACATTTTAGATACATAACAGGGTTTACTCCAGAAAATGTGTTTGGCCCGGTGGCAAGTGTCTTCTTCTTCAATGATGGCCCGGCTGGGGCCAGTCACAGACTGATGGCAGCATTAATGTAGAGCCCAATAGTTTCTGTGATAACAGAACAATGGACGGAAACGCAAAATTGTGAATTTAAAAAAGCTATTGAGACAGATTCCATAGGGTTCTATATTAAGTTAGTGCTAAAAGCTGACTGGACATTTGACTACGTCCAAGTTTCCAATCAAGCTGCCTTACTGTAACTAGTTTAAAAACTGTCTTAAAAACCCATTTAACCTTTCTCCCCAGTGGTTTGGGCCTGGTGGGGCAACATAGGCCCTATGGGCCAACATGCTTGCAGTACACTGGGGGAAAGACTGCACTATCATCAATAATGTGGATATAATGAATGACTGGGTTATGGCAAATGAAAGAACAGCCAGAACAGGCTACGTTTAGCCTTTAAAACCAGGAAAATAAAAGACTTAATCAATATCAAGATTTTATCATATCCAAAAACTAAGACGATATCTAGTCTCATATCACGATATCGATATAATAATGATATAGTGCCCAGCACTAGTAAGGGATACTGTATGTTACACTGTGAGCTCATATCCGAATCCTAATCGTTTAGGTCATTTATGAAGCTTAAATCTTATATAGTTTATCCGATGTGAAGATTTGCTGTTTTTTTGTATCTTTGGGTTTGGGACGGTTTGACGGATAAAATAAACTCCCGGGAGTTGTGATTGGCATTATACATAGCCCAAAATAATAATCCATTTATTGAAAAAAGAAGAATTAGTAGATTCATCATAAACAATCATTAATTGCAGTTGTTAAGAGAATCATTAAGACTTAACGAGTCCATGCAGTACTTAACAATTCTCACTACTGTCACTATAAAAACAGGGGGTTGTGTTAAGGGAAGTCAATCACAAGTGAACGTGTAAGATCACAGGTTGCCATAGTAGTGATCCCGTGAATAATGCACAGGGGCTCTGGTGTCGGTGTGAGTTTTCAAAGTACAGGTGTTGACTTACGCCTCGGCCACCTCTGCCCTCTCCTCCGAGCGCTCCAGATCCCCCTCCAGGATCACCAGTTTACGCGCAACCTGCAGACATCCAAAACACAAACAACTGAAACAATTCTCTTTTCCTGCTGTGTTTACAAGAGACAACAACTAAAAACGCCAAAGAAAGCGCAGAAACACATTGACAAAAATATTGAACAAAAAGGAAAGACATATAGGGAGAAGCTACAAAAATGTCACGGAAAGTGACAAATCCTGAAAGTGACAAAAACATCGGGAAAAGCGCCTAAATGTCGAAACAGACGATCAAAACGTTGAAAAAAAAAAAAAAAAGCTGCTAGTCGACCGGAAGACCTCACAAGGGTTTAGTCACTTTTCCACTGTACAGAACCAGTGATTGCCCCACCTCTTCATATTTGCGGTCGGCCTCCTCTGCGATGTGTTTGGCCTCCTTCAGCTGCATCTCCTGGATCTCCATCTTCTCCTCGTCTTTGGATGCTCTGTTCTCTATGACCTTCATCCCTCTGAGCGACAAGAGGAGCAGACAACCACCGTTAACCCAATACCTTTCTCACATCTTTCTTATTCTAACATGGTGTGGGTCCATACATTTATGCCACTCTTGCTACTTCTTCCAGTTTCAGACAGCCAATCGGAAATAGAAAATTCCATAGGATCCAAATTTGTAAATTTGTGTTAAGAGCTGTACATAAGTTTGAAAGCCTACACTTCTTTTGGGAAATATTCCACCGGGAGTTATCAATGATCTGCTCGGAAAAAACCTTAAACAGTATGCCTTAGTCTTAATGGGTAAAGGCTGGAATACTAACCAGGCAACTGTCTGTGCGCGGGGGGCTTGGTGGTCGTTTGATCAACTACAAATATTCACCACTGGAGCACAGTAAACCTCAAAAGGTAGCTCCTGTATTAAAAGGACCAGGTGACCGAATACAGGCTTACATGGTGCATATTCTTTAGTGGTGAAATGTAACTAAGTACATTTCCTCAAGTACAAATTTCATGCCACTTTCTACTTCGCTACATTTCAGAGAGAAATCTTGTACTTTTTACTCAACTACATTCATCTGACAGCTTTAGTTACTAGTTACTTTAGTTAATAGTTACTTTAGTTACTCCACTGCATTCATCTGTTAGAGCTTTAGTTACTAGTTACTTTAGTTACTAGTTACTTTAGTTACTCCACTGCATTCATCTGACAGCTTTAGTTACTAGTTACATTAGTTACTTTAGTTACTCCACTGCATTCATCTGACAGCTTTAGTTACTAGTTACTTTAGTTAATAGTAACTTTAGTTACTCCACTGTATTCATCTGTTAGAGCTTTAGTTACTAGTTACTTTAGTTACTCCACTGCATTCATCTGACAGCTTTAGTTATTAGTTACCTTAGTTACTAGTTACTTTAGTTACTCCACTACATTCATCTGACAGCTTTAGTTACGAGTTACTTTAGTAACTTGCCACATTAAGTGTCTTGCACACTAAACACATGTAGTTTATGTAATCTGATGTTTTATCATAAAGTAACCTAGCAACAATATAACGGCCTACAGGTCCAGCTGAGATGATGAGACCATGAAACACACTCTTACAATGGGAGGAGAGTTCTTTACCTTTAATACTTACTACTTTAATACTAACCACATTTACTTACATCTTTTTTCTTAAGTATTGTTTGCACTGCCGGACTTTAATTTGTAACAGAATATTTATTTCATGTGTATTAGTACTTTTACTTATAAATTATGTGAATACTTGTTCCACCGCTGATATTCTTACACATGTTTGTATTGAATCAACGGATCACAAACTGACAGTCATATTGCTTTGTGAGACTCTGGGCAAATCAGCTATTTGTTATCCTGGGGCGCCTGACAGTTTAGTCCAGCCCTGCTGCAACTAACTGGAGTACAAAGGCACACATGTAAGTAGTGACATGAAGCTGTTCACCTCTCACTCTCGTCCGCAGCTTTCTCAGCCTCCTCCAGCTTCTGCAGAGCAGTCGCCAGTCTCTCCTGAGCCCGGTCCAACTCCTCCTCCACCAGCTGGATACGCCTGTTTAGAGACGCCACCTCGGCCTCAGCCTGTAGGAGACACAGACACACACACACACACACACACACACACACACACACACACACACACACACACACACACAAACACAAGTCAACCTAAATTGAATGTCCAAGTCCAATTACTGTACTGTCATCAGACTTAAAAAAAAAATATAGCAACTAACTATGTTTTTGCCACATCGAGTATTAGGCTAAGAGTAACATATTTGGTAACTTCCACGTTAGCTTAACGTGAGTAAAGCTGTGCCACGTCCGGTGGAACGTGACATATCGCCATTTAGTACAGTTTGTCCAGAGACTAACAATGTCTTTTTTTTTGCGCGGTTCTACATTTTATAACGTCAGTTGGTTGTTTTGAAAAGTGAGAGTAACGTTAAGTGAATTCGTGAACTCCAGCTTCCGGTCTTCCCGCGGCGTTTTAACGGTAACGTTACCCTCTCTCTGGCCTGCCTCTCCATGTCCGCCTCCGCCTGCAGCATCTCTGCGTGCTCCTCCGCTTCGTACGCCACTTGTTGCAGCGTTTGGATTTTCCTTCTCACCGCGTCCATAGAGGCAAAGGTCGCCATGCTGTGAACACTCAACTCTTCTCCTAACGGTGGGTGTCACGGTGTTTCCGTGGCAACGGCGTCACTCACAGGTCGGCTCTGATGGCGTCAACTCGACCATTCTTCCGGTTACAATGTCAAAATTAAGGAATACATTTCTATGTAAAAATGATGAATACACAAGCTGTTAATTCAGTTCAATTCACTTTTATTTATATTATCAAATCATAACAGTTCTCTCGAGACACTTTGCAGATAGCAAAACTATTCTAGAGGAGCAGTCATGTAGTCATGAATAATGTGTTACTTTCTGTGTTATTGTATTGTTTGTGTCTTATATAGTTTAGTCTGTATTTTCTTGTTATGTTCTGAGTTTTTTTGTTTTTGTCTCATGTATTTGCTATCGAGTTTTATGTATTTTAAACGGCCCATCTAAAGAGAACATGGCAAATTATTTAGGCCTATAATGCTGTGGTGTGTGGCACTGGTTTATGCTACATAGGCTACTTGTCCCAAATAAATGTTAAAATAAAACTTTTTCCTGCAGTAAGACAAAAAAAAAAGAAAGAAATTATGTGTGTGGCCGGTAGAAAATTTTCCCAAACGAAGCTGCTGGTATTAAACTTTTGATAACATAAAAAAAAAACTTCAAAAATGTCGTAAAATAAATACAATAAATAAAAATCTTCCTCCTGAACAATCTGTCGCCCCTTATTTCTGAAATCATTGCCACGCCCCAGCTAAAGCCAAAAGTGGGGAATGCAGCAGGAGGCGAGTGCAGTGCCGTGTTGTGTTGCAGTGCCTCCAGTAGGGGGAGACAGTGTGCTGAGTTCGAGTGGTGTCCAGCCCTGTGTTCTACTGGGCAGTGGCTTGGTGGGAGCTTTTCGGTGTTCTGGTGAGATTGTCAGTTGTCTGTGGTTGTGTCCCGCCTCCCTTTTTGTATGAATGGGGCCAATTTTCCGCGAAAATTAAAATGTGTTATCATAAAACCAAACATATCACTAGCCAATTTAAAACAGCCTATTGGTGCAAAATTACATTGATGATAGGCTGACTACCCTATTGGTAGCCTCCACAGATATTAATATTAAAATGATTTATAACGTTTATAAAATCATGTCAACAAATCTTATTTTAACATGCAAAAGATTAATGTATGGAGGCTTTAGGCCGCCGTATATGTTACTGTAGGCTCAGTTTAACATCCGACTTTATTATTATTCATTTAATACATTTTTGCAATGAGGGTCCCTGCTCCATCTCTCTTTCAGTTACGGGGTCCTTGGCTTAAAAACGTTGAAGACCCCTGCTTTAGAACATTTAGAGATTAATTTGGCTCAAGCAAAAAAGAAAATGGCATCATTAATGTACTAATTAACAAAGCCCTTAGTTATATCTGGTGTATGACTTTTACAAATGTACATATTTTAAAAATGTATTTAAATCGTTTGAGATTTAATATATCTTATTATTATATACATACACAGATACTGCTGGCTGTAATTGTGGCAAAGCTTTTACAGTAAATAATATCTCTAATAGAACCTCTTGCTGCATGTGCAGTACATGTACAGAACTGGATGAATGGCGGGGGAGCGGCTCATGTTTGGAGAGAAGCAGGGGAAGCATAAACAAGTCCATGCCTTGCTTCAATTCTTTTCCATCTTTGGTAGCATCGCAGTAACACAGGAAGGTCCCACTCCTTTCAGGACAAACAGATCGGAACCTCTCTCCTCCCTGCGTCACTCTGTGATTTAGCACTATAATTGGTCATAAATGCTATGACCCATGAGTCATGGAAAGCAGCACTATAGCATAACTATCCATAATAACCTCTAATGCCTCTGGTCTTCAAGGCACAATCTGTGTATGGTCAGCAGAGAAAACTCAGGCTACATCTCCACTGCTAAAAAATATCTTCTGCTACGTTTCCCCCTCTCATTCCCCCTGCTTTGGCGTTTCCCCCTCTCATTCCCCCTGCTTTGGCGTTTCCCC